>NW_010393858.1:85768-92623 GCF_000710305.1 Buceros rhinoceros silvestris
CAGATCCCCAAGGGCCAACCTGACCTACCATGGGGCCAGCGATGAGGCTTCTCCCACCTTTCTGGACAATGTGGGCCACCCTTAGTGTAAATAAATTCTCCCTTCTCTCTGGTCTGAATCTCCCTCTTTCAGCTGAACCCATCACCCCTCACCCTGTCACAACAGCCCCTGCTGAAAAGTCTGTCCCCATCTTTCTTATGGCTCTCTTTAGGCACTGAAAGACCACACTAAGGTGTCCCCAGAGCCTTCTCTTCTCCAGGCTGAACACCCCCAAGTGTCTCTGCCTGGCTTCACAGGAAAGGGGTTTCAGCCTCTTAATCATGTTTGTGGGCTCCTCTAGCCATGCTCCAACAGGTTCATGTCCTTCAGTGAGACTAAAACATTCACCAGCCCCTTCTTTTCTCCCTTGCTCTCTTCTCTGGATTTCTGTGGAGGGGAACCCTGGAGGCACAGGCTCCAGCTGATCTCCAGAAGACTCCTCAGCTGGCTGATCCACAGACCAAGATGCTGGGACATGCTCAAGACGTAGTGTGTCTCAAGACAGTCTTCAGGTGCTCCAAACGAGCACAGCTCCTTCAAAGCTATTTTTGCTGTCATCAGTTCGTATGTCATCATGTCCCCTCGAAAATTGTCATATTTTACTTCTACCCAAGTCACCCTTAGTTCAGTAACATTAAGTTACTGAAGCTGAGACTCTCTCTCAATCCCATTACGAACTTGCTTTTCCCTCTGAGCATCTCGGATTCAGCCGCCACCATTTTATCAGGTGCTGAGATATGACATTTGGTGTCCGAAAACATTGATGAAACAGGTTGAGCACCTTCAAGCAAGTGCATGCAGAAGGGAGAAATGAGCTGTAAATCCATGCTTAAAATTGGTCTGCTGTGGCAAGGAATGACAAGTACATCGTTACAAACAAAAGGAAAAAAAAAACGTTTTCCAAGCATTGACCTGTCATTTTATATTCAGTTTTCTTCCAAATTACAAAAAAATTCCATAGGAAGGACTCCCGGGGAAGGCTGAGAGTGTTTCCTCTGTGTAAGGTGCTCTGAAGAAGCAGCGTTGAGAGTGAACTCTGTGGCCTGCTCAGTCTATTTAGCAAGCTCTGAGATGTGTAAGTACATTATCTGCAAGGCTGGTAAAGAGCGCTTAGGGAGGATTTGTGGGTCTGTGGGAAGGACAAAGAAAAATGTTTTCTAATAAATTATTCACAACCTCACAATCCCTTTTGGGCAGATTGTTGCTCTGTTTGCCCCAGCGCTTCACGGCTTTTCTCTCCGCATTCGCATGCACATAGCTTCTCACCTCCAGAGAGCAGCAGAGATCTCGAGCAGGCTGCTGCAGCTAATGGTGGCAATTAATAACTTGTCATAATCCTAAGGATGAAAGGGAGGGCTCACCATCAGCAGTCAGGTCATGGCGCTTCTGTAAAGCAAATGAGGTGCAGGTGTTGTCCAGATTTAAGAGCTTTGCTCGACTGTCAGCACGCCGCAGTGCCAAGCCACAGCACAGAGCATCACCCTACAGGTACATAACTTACTGCATGAGTTTTCATGCTCCAGGTGCACACACATTACACAGCCTTCCCCCCCACCTCCCCGCTGTTCATTAGCGCTGAAGAGGAATCCTCAGAACGTTTCAATAAATCATCACACGGCACAGTAAATTCCAAACATGTAATTGCAGCGTGCCTATATATTTGCATATACGAGGCAGACCAGTGAAGCTTTATTCTGCATTTGTAAACAGAAATGTGTTTGGAAGCGAACGTGTTATCTTTTTCTTTTAATTGTAGATAAATAGCAGCTTGGCTACCTAATGGCATTTTAGGTCCGTGTTCTCTATTCAGGCTTGAGAAAATGAAACCTCATTATGCCTTTCGTTAAACAACAAACTACAGCATCACTTATTTCTCGACAGCTCAGTTGGCTTTTCCTTTTTCCATTCCTGTGGGTCAGTTCTGCTTGAAATGAACCAAGTTTACAAATCTCTACTGGTTTGTACACTCCTATTATGCATACTAGGTTATGCATTTGTAACTGTCACACGAGTCAGGGTGATACAGCATTCTCATCTGACCCTATTCATTTAAATGGGTGCGTCTTGTTGACATTGATTCATGTTATAAGTTATATCAATGCATTATAATCCTTTTGTGTCACCCCACTGGTTATTTCTACTAAAATGTCGTGAATAAATGCTGGCAATAACAGTCAGTAGGATCTGAAGCTGTTTTAAGGGATGTGGAGTCCATCCGAAGTCCTGGGCCAGTACCTTACACTTGCTTTTCCTCTGAAAGACAATTAACATGCAAAGTGTCCTATTCTTAGAGATTTGCATGGCAAAGCGTCCACTGGCTTATTAATAATTTGGGGCTGTGCATTCCAAATGTATATTGCACTCAACTAAAGGGATAAGTAAACACGATTATGCATGCATGTAGGTCTTTATCAAGGTGTGGTTGATAATGTTTTAAAGCAGAACTATTTCTCATGAAAATAGCTCCTCTTAATAGCCTCTGTCTCTTTATTGTGCTTCTTAGTGAAACATAAATCACTAATATGTTTTCAGCTGCAAACTACTCTCTTTTTCCATTGTATTCACAGATTTAGTGGCATTTCAAATAGATAAACACAAGCAACATCTATCAACACTACAAAAAGGGGGCCTTAATCAAAGCTCCAGGTCCCAGGTCTCAGCATCTCCATTTACCTTGAGATAAATCCATTGGTGTGACCACCACTGCACAGGGTGACAAATCACCCTAGTCAGCTGAGCAGTGCAAGGGCTTATTGGCCTTTCTTTAAGTGGTCTTACCCTTCAATGAAAAGGATGGTGCTTGTCAAGCAGGGCCAGATTAAAGTTAGACAAAAAGAAATGATCTGTTATTAGAAAACTCCGATTGAGAATCACAAAACAGGAAAGAAATATGAATAAGAATGTACAGTGAGGATGCTCCCCCCACCTTTTCTCATCCTCCCCCAAGCAGAAATTAACTTTAATTACTTTCCCAGCTTAGCGCATTATGAATGTGGAGACACCGAGGCATTAACATTAAATAAATATGTGGCTCCAGGACTGTGCTGGAGAAGGAGAGCCCATGCCTGGTGGTGGGGCCTGGGTTGCTGAGCTACTCCAAGCTCTGTGGTAGCTGGCGTGCCTCACAGGATGGCTTTCTTCAGGTACGGCAGGGCCACAGGCTGCTTTCACTGTAGAACTGCTGGGTCCTCAGCATGGAAGGTCTCTGAGGAGATGCAGACCATCACCTGTCGGAAGGCAGCATGCTCTGTGCATGGCTATCTGCAAATGAAAGGATTAGGGTTCGAAGGCAGAAGCAACAGATGGATAAGCAGGGTCTTAGCTGGGTTGGTCAAGCACCTGTTGGTGCCAGGAGCAGATTGGAAAGGCACTTGATGCTTCCAGGGCAACGTTCTGACCTTTTCCACAGTGATGCAACTGCAAAAGCATCAAAATCTCCTATTGACTTTGGCCCTCAGTATTTTAGCAAGATTCAGTAATATTTATTATAATTATTTAGTAATACTTGGCATAGTTCCTAAAAAGAAAATGAGGATTAAAAAAGCTGTATTCAGATTAGCTAAAGCCCCTTGAACATCATTAAATTATCTCCACTAACAATTGGCAAATTCTTCCCTCTAAGGGTACCCAAAGCCTCTGCCCTGTATTCTGGTGATCCACATAAATGTAAGATTGTGTTTTAAAGTCTCTCCAAAAATCCTGTTTCTGAAAAGGAAATGACTGAACAGACAGCAGCTGGAAAAGTTCAGACCAAACATATCTGGATAACCGAGCAAATATTTGCCCATCCAATCGATTTGTTTGCTAAAGAAATTCACAGTGAGGGTCTAGTCTAGTCTAGTAAGAGGAAACAGAAGGAAATGGTTCATGTTTAGGGTTTTTCATAGGGCCAGTGTGGGTTGGGTGGGTGGTTGTGGGGTTTTGTTGGTTTTTTTCCCCTACCGTTGACATTCATGCATTTAAAATTCACTTGATTTCTCGCGACTTGATAGGTCACTATAGAATGATTAATTTTCTGTAATCATTTGATTTGATAAATGTCTACATAGCCCAGCATAACTTTATTTTCTATTTATTCTGATCCTGAAATTAGTTGCTAAGGGTACTCAGGGGAAACACTTCAGTAATTATAAATAGGTCCTGACAATAGACATTTAAAATTGTAACAATGTGAAAAGGTTCTGTTCCACATTGGAACAAGAAATTGCGCTGGGAGGGCCACACAAGTGCATGCTGCTTTCTTACACATAGTCCCTGCAGAAACACACACAACATTTGCAGGCACAAATTTCAATAGCATATGCTTCATTATTTTACTTTTTTGAGGTGTAGCCAGTAAGATAGAGATAAATCCAGGGTCTTACATGAGATCACAGCAGAAACAAGCAGCAGAGGAAGAGAAAACTCAAGGGTTCCCAACCCCTCAAGTGGCAAAAGCAACTGTGCTACCCCAATTTGTGTGGTAATGCAAAATTAATGTCGATGCTGGTACCTTAAATCCATGTCCAAAGCCAAGTGAAACCATGGGGGATGAAAGACTTGGTCTGAAATTACTTTATGGCAAAATTTCTTGTCTTCGCATTTATCAGCAAAGCAGGCTTGTAGCACAGGAATAGAGAAGGTGCTAGTGCTGCTTCACCAGGTGCTATCGCATGGCCGGCTGAGATCCATCAGCATGGCTGAAAAAGCACAGAAAAAGATTATTTTTAAGTCTTTAAGGTTTTAAAGTGCTTTGCAGAGGCCCAGCATATCATGGAGTTGAGAATTGTTGATCTTAGGTGAGCCCAAGCAGGAGGCAAATAAGGATTGATGACGATTTTTCCTTCCTGGGCAAGCCGTGTGCCAGCTCAATTGTCCTGGAGTGGGGCTGTAGGGCATCCCAGGGAGCCCTGGCCAGGATGCTTGGTTCGGGCAGGAGGAGGATGGCCAGCTACCCAGGAGATCTGCTCTGGAGCTGCCCTGTTTTTTATTGCTGGGAGCATTAGCTGGTTTATGAGGCACCTACACCAAAAGGCACAGCATAGACAATTAAAAATACCGCCTTTAAATGCCTTTTACAGGCAATGTAGTCACAGTTTCTGTGGTAGTCCGGGTATAATGACATATCTACTTAATGATACCAGTTGTGTAGGTATAAAATATGAAGTAACATTCAGAAGTTAAGGGAACATAATAATTATCTGATAAAATGTCTAATATACATAGGCATAGCCTTAAACCGCCATGGTGATTGCACAGTAATTTAATATAAATTGATTAAGTACATTTTTACTGATGCTTAAAGGCTAGTCATAGCATGGGAAATGATGTTTTGGTATCAGCTGTTACTAAATAGACAGTATTTGCTGGACTAAATCCAAGGGCGAGCTTTAAGGCACATTATTTACTCGGTATGCAGCTGCTGTTTCTGCTCTCTGGGTTAACACAAGCACCAAACACCTGATATTCATCGCAAAACCAGGCACATCTTCCTCCTTCTCCACTGACCAAGATGTCCCGTGCAATAGTGCTGTTATTGATAGGTCTCAATCACCCCTGCTGCTGGATCATATACATCATCAGGGTTGGGTCATATAAATCATCACAGGTCTCTGTCCTGAACAACAACTAGCTATGATAGATAACTCATAGAATAATGCATGCTCCCTGGCGAGACTCTAATGCAGTCCTTGGGGTTCATCTTCACCCTGTGGGAAAAGAACCCTCAAGCAGCTGAGGAGCTTCAGGGCTGAAGCTCTGTCATTGAATTGCAGCTTTGACCTGTGGCCAGGAGAACAGGTGAGCCTGCAGATCCCTGGCCCTGCCACAGTCTCACCCGGGGCTCTGTTCCCCAGGTAGGCACTAGCCATGGCACATGGCTGACATGCTGCTCCCAGAGAGGCAAGTGTCCACAACTGCCTCTTGTCCCATAGCCCTTTCAGAAACCGGGGGGTCCTGGCAGCCATAAGGGGTCAGCACGCCGAGGTCCGAGAGGAAAGCAGTGTTGTCCCTGCCTTTAAAACAAAACCTGTTGCTTTCGCCTATGTAAGCAGAGGAGAATCCTCACATTCCTCATTCATGAAGGAAGAAATCTTTTGCCTTGTGGGGTGATTAAAGGCAACATCTCATTTGAGGCAGAGATACTGAAATAAAGATTGCTTCAATTTATATCTCCCAGTCTGTAAGAAAATTCTTCTTGATCTGCAGATAAGTAACCCCTGGACTAGCATAACCTGCCAGATCATTAGGTTACCTTCCATTATGAACACGGCATGAATATTATTAAAATGTAACGATAAATATTTATGCTGATAGAAACTCCCCTATTGTCATTATTATTTTTATTGTAATACCTTAGAAGAGATGCCAGATAATTGCAAGATTCAATAGGTCGCTAGAGGTAAAGAGAGGAATTTGTCTGGAGTTACCAGTATACAAACGGCAAGTGAAAGTGCAAGGAATTTTTCAAATCTGAAAAGCTACTATTTCTCTTCAAAAGAAGAGAATGTATTCTCTTCTAAATCTTGAAGATCGCCTGCAATGCCTGCAGATCATTACCATTACTGTTTCACACTGGTTTGCAAGCAGAGAGTTCAGCTACCCATTTTTCTGCTGACCACTTTTCATCTCAACCCACACCTCCATCTGTGTGTCCAGGACCAAACTCCTGCACGCCCAGGTAGGAAAGTGGAGTCTTGAAGTACTACCATAAAATAATATTTGCAAATCTTGTATCCCGAAGCACAGAGTTTGATTCAACAGCCCTTCCTGAATGGAACATGATGAGATTTTTGGAGACATGTCAAACACACACAAAACATGGACATGCACAGGAAT
>NW_010393858.1:92716-100263 GCF_000710305.1 Buceros rhinoceros silvestris
AGGAATGCCACTTCCATGAAAACACTGCTAGGTTTCCGAACAATCAAAGGAAGTTTTACTTCAAAGACAGAGCCTTGGGGAGTAGAAATGCTGACTGGATGGAGCAAGTCAGGATTTTTTAAGTTTATGGGTAAAAACAATGTTCATTCTTTATATGAGTCCTAAAGAAGCCAGTTTCACTAAACGTTGACTCTTCGGTTTCACCCAGATGCTTTAAAATGGAATTAAGAATTTTTAGCAGTCATAGCAATGAAACTTAGTCCATTTAGTTTAAATAATTCTATGAAAAACTGATTAGCATAGCCTCTGAGTCCAGTCCATAGGTTTTTACAATACAATATACATTTCAGTTGTATAGGCACTCTGCAAGTAAGACAAGAGCAGGCAAAAGCACTCCCAAGGGTGTGGAAAGTCTCTTTGGCAGAAACCCCCTAGGATGTGAGGTGATTCGAGGTAAGCAGATTGCCAGCATCTGTGTACTGTGGAATTCAAGAGATGCTATGCAGCACATTAAATGTCATGGTGATGATTACCCACTGTGAAAGAAAGGTGTGAAATGCACTGGTTTGCTAACTGTGCATAATGGAACGGAATTAGCTGGGGATGCCTGCCGGGAAATCATGTTAGCAGCCTCGGTGTGGGCACAAAGCAAATAAGAAGGAATAGCCCATACAAAACACACACACGGAAAGACAATGTGAGGGGACTCCACGGGTTCCTGACTTGGTTGGCTGGAATGTGGTGGAGTGATCAGAGTGTGAGCTGAGCCATCAGCAGAGATGCTGGCACAGACCATTCACTGTGCAGATGAGAGAAGATTTGACACTCTTGGGATTAACGGCACTTCTAGAGCATGTGCTAGTGGAGAAAGAGAACAGGAGTGGAGAACAGTGGGAAGATCTTAAAACCAAGTGTAGAGCAGTATCATACTCTGTTGGGAAATACATCCTGTCATGAGCAGCTCCTCATGTTTCCCTTCTGGAGTCGTGCGTGGTTTTCTGAAAGGAGAGCTGTTAAGACTTGTCTGTCTCTAAGCATTTTTTTGCCAAATAAACAAATCAGAGAGAGTGGAGTCATAAAAATCCACTTAGTATTGAAAGTGAGTCACCCTAGTTAGAATTTTTGGACTGTTTACTCTCTAGGATTTTTAGATTCTAGCTCTGTGAAATGGGGGTTACAATCTCGCCGCTGTAGCTATTGAGTCACTAATTCATATTTGCGAAGTGCTGCAATTTTCAAGGTCTTTTCCAACCTGAATGATTCTGGGATTGGATGACAATTAACAAGTGGCTGGTTTGCAAAATGTATGTTACAAATCGGAGTATTGAGGGCAGTTTCACTGGTAACTTCTGGGTTTTTTTAAGCTGTAGAATTCTTTTGTTGGATCTGATTTTCAGTTTCTTCCAAACAGGGACCTTTCTGGATGTCCTCATTCCTTAAGCGCTTTGTTGGCTCTTTGAATGGTGTTGAATTTTACCAGCAGACTATTCCCACTGTTATTGAAAACCACAGAGATGTTGTCCGCAAACACTTGTGTCCAGAATTTCTTACTCTTATAATTGTTGACTGCAGCACTCCAGTATTCTGCCGAGCTGAGTCACTGCTTTTCAGTGAAGCTCTTTGCAATGCAAATAGCAGAAACTTCAGGGAAATCAATACAGCTTTTAACCCAGCTATCAAAAGTGCTGGAGATATTTAGGTCATTAAATGGCAGTGGACACAAGTAAAAGCTTCTATCTCACATCATTAGCAGTAAAGATGCTGTTTAGTTTTATTTGCTAAATCACACAACATATATAAACTGCATCAGAGCTTCTAGAGGTGTGGAAAACCGATTCAGTAAAACACCAGTGAGGAGACAAAGTCAAAGAATGGCCAAATTTCTGTGATCTCAGAGCAAACTTGTTTTATTGAATTTTACTTTTATATGCCATATTAACATCTCATTTGCATACAGATTGCGCTCCATCTTTACTCTAAAACTGCAGAGTCAGCAGTACTCAGCCGCAGGCAAGGTGTGGTACAGCCACATTTGAAAGTGCTCTTGTTAAATTTTAAAGCAAGATGCATGAGCTTTTGTTCAATCTGCTTCCGCAGTTATCATATACCTTCGTTTTTTTCCTTCACCATACAGTGATTGCTGGGGTTCTGGCTTTCCTTGTTCCTTTTAGGGTTGTTTGAACGCTCACAAATGAGGCACATGCATTAAACACTTCAGCTGCTCCATGCAGAGACTCCCTAGTAAATCCAGTGCTCCTCAAGGCAAGTTTTCCTGCCCTGCTAATGCTCCTTCCTGCCAAACTGGGAAAGCGATGGCACAGGTACAGCGTTGCCGGAGCAGTGTCTTTGCCAAGTTGTACTTACTAGAAGTTGTAAATAGAAATCTCTTACCATTGTCATCAGTGGCAGAATTGCATTAGAGTCAAACAGAGAGAAAACAGGCAGTGCTGAGCAGAATAAAATGCAAATACACCCAGCAGAAGTGCCGGCATGCACTGTAGTAGCTGTGGTACATCACCATAATGCAATTTTCCCTGCATGAACTTAGGTAATCCCCAGCTGCCCCAGTTTGTTTCATCAACAAACTCCTAATTTATGAGTTCTAATAATTCCATTCTGAGGCTAAACAAATAAATACACCTACCAGACATCAGAGAATATGACAGAAATTGCAGCATGGTGTTAAGAGATGGTATCTGCCACGCTAGAATAATAGAGATGATAGTGACAGTGCATAAATACATACAGTGAATATTACTCGGCAGCTGGTGATGGTGTGACCATCCTCATGTGACAGTGCAGGGATGCTGTTTTGTGAAAACACTGGAATTTTGGAGATAATAATTAGTGTTGGCAGTTAGCAAAGCAAGCCGTCATGTTTGGTAATGTCAGTAAACGGAAAAAGCAAATAATGTGCAGGTGTGATATGGAAGTTTCAGAGCTGTGGCCCCAAAACTGGGGTCTGGAGGCTCAGTTGGGCCTCGAATTTAACATACAGTATATAGTTATGCTGGGGGCACACAGGGCTTGGCTGCAAGCCAGAGCCAGGCTACTGTCCTTATATTGTGGCATCAGCATTTCACATCCAGGACAACAAACCAGCAGCTAATGGGAGTAATTAGGAGCCCTGGGGGTGATTTATACCTTTTGTCACTGTTCAAGCAGTGTGAGAGCTGAGGTTTGCAAAGATAACAATTATTGGTTCAGGTGATGATCCTTTCATCAGCAGACCAAACAGCAGGAGAGTGTCAGAATTCAGAACTGGGCTTAGTAAAACATTCTTAGGAGTGGAGTGCCCAGACATTGGATCTTAATCCAGCTTTGAAAACAAATACGTAACCGAAAAATGGCCAAGTGGCAAGATTGTAGAAATGTGGCAGATTATAACTATTAAATGCTGATTATTTACAGATACAAAAATTTATATGCTCTTTTATTTATGTAATACAGTATTTATTTATCTTTCAGAGACAGAGTAGAAGTACAGCACTAACTGCTTCGTATCTGAGAACCTCAAATACTACTAACTTTCACATTACTGCCTGCAGAGCAAGTGGTAGAACCCAGCTGATAAATCAGCTGATAAAACTCTCAACAACAGTCTCTACCCAAATTGTCCCTAATGTCACTGTAGGTATCAGAACGCCTCATCATTAGACGAGAACGCCATCATCCTGGCCAAGCCTTTGTTTACTCTGAATTACACTTGTGCAGGCAGCAAGTGACTCCCTTCCTTTGAACTTGTGTTGTAAAAGCGCCATCACTGCTTGGTTTTGTCACAGCTTGGATTTGAATCCTGACCTGCTGAGAATTAAACTCATGACTTCATGGTCACGGGGAGCCTTTCCCTTTTTCCTAAGATCTTGTCACCTAAAGTGTGAAAGTGTCACTGCGTGTTCCCCGCACTGCTGATTTCAGTGGTGGCTGGTGGGGTCTGGTTTGCACTTGATCAGGGCTGTGAGTGACCCATTGTGTTGCGACCTGCATGTGCTACTGGGAAACATCTCATTCTGAAACGGCTTTCATAACCTTTAGAGAGAAGGAGAGCAGTCGGACCCAAAGTTAAAACATATACTAAAAATCCTTGCCTTTGCCAAAAAATGAAAATTCTCCACTCTTAGACATCCTGGCTATTCTTATTCTGTATGGTGTGCAAGCTGCGTTCTGCAGAGAGGCAGAATGACCTCCAGGAAAGAGCAGGATACGTTTTAGAACAGGGAGGAAATGTGATAGTCTGGAAGCTTGGAGTACAAGATCCAATCTCTCTCCATGGATGGCAAGAGCATGTCAGACATAATAGAATATTAAGAGAAGGAATCTGTTGCAGGCTCAGGGGACTTCAGTAAGATAGCATTAAAAACTTTACTGCTATTAAATCTTGGGAAGCTGTAGATAATTTTGCTTTAGAGGAGCGTGGCTGCTGGTGTGGTTAAAAATGCTATCGAAAAATCCACTCAGGAGGAATCCCTCAATAAAACAGAAACAATTGGGGCTACATTGGAAGTTCCTGCTAAGGAAAACATCATTTGGCAGAGAAGATTGGAGCGGCTGGAGAGTGACAGGAGAAGTGGAGTTTTAGGACTCCAAACGGGTGCTGAGGGAAATGGTAGAAAGACTATTGAGACTTTATTAACTGCTACATTGGGGATCAGAAATAGTACTCCCCACAGAGAGAGAAAAAGCCTTTTGCAGACCAGTGAAACATTCTGCATTAGCTGCCATGCTAGCAAGAGGGAAGAAACCATTCTTTTTCTCCGAAATCCTTCAGACTGGAGTAGCAAAGCAGGTAACCAACAACAAAAAGAGATTTCCTGCCAGCAAATGTTTTCATACAGGAGGTTTTATGCTCAAGGAAAATTACGATGTGTACAAGTAGCAGAGAAGGAGAAAAATGGGTGTTATATAAATTCTTTAAAGCTGCCTTCTCTTTTGATTACCGGATAGCTAATGACCCACATTCCCTGGCTCCCCCAGATGTCTGGCGTTTAGTCACCAGCTTTGGTTTGCTCCATCATCCAGTACGTCTTCCTCACTAAGCACAAGCAGATAAAGAAAATGAGAAAAAAATCAGTATGTAGAATATTTAGAAAACGATAGTAATAGTTGGAGGTATTTGGATTTTTTTTTACAAAGGTAAGACCTGTCTGAAGAAACAAAAGACTTTTTATTCCTCCAAATATGTGGCACAGATAAACATGGTAATCTTGTTAAAGAACAGCTACACAGAAACATGAATGTGTAGCAGTGGTGTTTGTTTCCTTTTTTATTTTAAGAAAATTAGTGCTGTAGCATTCCTCAGGCTCCAGAATACCCCAAATTCATAGCGCAAGGGTGATGAAACAGGCTGAGCAGAGCACACCTGTAGCCAACCAAATACACAGGAGGTCACTGAGGAAAGATGAGGGTTGGGACAAAATACATTTGTACTTCATATAGCTGGGACTGAACACAGAAAGGCACAGTATAGGTGGGCTCAGAAGGAGACTAGCACCAAACTGAAACAAAGTGCTAGTGAAAGAGGAGGAAATGCCTTTGTTGTTTGTAAGCATTTTAATTTTCTTTCTGTTTATGTATTGTGTAGTTGCTTTTGTCAGCGTGCCCAATTTACCATATATCATCTCTTTCTTCTCTTGTATTTGATCTATTCTCTTTGAAAGAAGAAACTTCCTGGTGGAACAATGGGGTCTGGAGGTTAATTTCTGTGGTTTGTTCTTCTCTGAGATGTTTCTGTTCCTGGAGATCCAAATCCATTCCATGGCTACATCTATAAGTAGCTTGGGGGCTGTGCCCATAAACGCCATAGTGTCACAGGTATCAGTGAGGTCTCCAGTACCTTTGGGGGTTGGCCAACTGGTTAGGTAGACCTTTCCTTTGAGACTGAGCTATCCTAAATTCCATCCTTGGGATCTTGTGAGAGCTGTGTGTACCTCATACAGGTCTCCTTCCATGCCTCATCCAGTGCCAGCTCCCATTCCTGGCGCACTGGAAAAGCTGCAGACATAGCCGCTGATAACTATGCAGATAGTGCAAGAAGCTATAAATTTTTAGGTTCTTTCAATCTTCACCTATTGTACTACTCTTAAAGTCTTACTGTGGGCAAGGGAAAATATCCTTCTGCTGTATCAAAAATAAAAACCAAAGCACAAGAAAAGGTTTATGTACGTAGCTCAGAAAGTGAAATGGAAAATAGGTGGCAGAAAGTGAATGACAGGCATCAAAGCGTCATTTCCAATATGAAGAACAGAATCAAGTTGTACCGGAGACTATGAGCATAAAACGTGTGTTACTCACTGCCTGCTCTGTCCTCTGCTGTTTGTGCCAGTGTTTTCTTGAGCATCTCTGTCACCGCTGAAATCTGTGTGATTCGTTTTCTGTTGGTGCGATATTCACATACAGAGCAGCAAGCGAAATGACATCAGATTTCCTCCTCGGCTTCACTGGGCACTAGGGATCTTCGCTTAGGGAGGAAGAACCAAGAATCTGCTTGTTCAAAGCTATTTTCTTTGAATTTTAGTGGGGAGAATGGTCTTCCATTACTTAATGCTGAAGACAAAGGTAAGGAAAGAGCTGGAGTTTTATCAAAAGCAAATCTGCCCCTTTTCTACTACAGTCATGAGATCCATAACATGAAGTACAAGCGAGGGACCCCCTAACAGCTATCACAAGACTTTCCTTTCTGGAAAGAAACCTACTTTGGTACGGAAACATAAAAAAACCGAAAGGCAATTTTACCAAAAAGAAAAGTACTTTAATGAATTGCAAATAGACTGTAAATGACTGCAGAAAAAACTGATGGTGGGAACAAAGTACATAAAAATCCTGTGTGCATACACTGTTTATAAATCAAGCTCTCACCCACCACACGTGGAACAGACATCCAAAGGAACATATCAAATTATGCAAAAGGTCAGTGAATGTAAAATACTGAACAGACTGTTATGGGATCGTTTTTAATCTCTTTCCCATCACCTAAAAAATTGTAGGGAGGGGTAAATTATATTAAATGAATTGAAGAAGCTAATGAGACTTTTTGGATTATAATGCCAGAATCAGGAGACATTTTTTTTCATTCTGAAGATCTGGCGCTGGCTGGAAATTCCATCCGATTACTGAAGACATTTGGGAAAGTTAATTTTCTGCTTAATTTTTTTTTACGCACTACTGCCTTTAGAAAAAGAAACAAAGTTTGAAAGTATTTATAACATTATTAAAATAGATAGAACTCCTCATCTGATCGCTGCAGCACCCTCTGAGATGGTGTTAGCACTGTTTTACAGAGGGAAGCCAACTTTCCCATCACAACTCCCATGTTCCACCTGCATTCTGCTTGCTCCAGCCAAGGTAGGGGATGTTCAAAGCAATCAAAAGGGAAATTAACATACTCCATTCTGGCTTAATATTTTCATTTTTAATTCTTTGAAGCCTCACCTCTAACCCTATGTGTAGCCACAAGAAAGCATGGCTTGATTTCCAGCACCACTGAGCACTCCGTGAGTTCTGCTTCCCATAGGAAGCAGGGAAGCTGCTGGAAAGGAGGCTTCTCTTTC
>NW_010393858.1:100375-114057 GCF_000710305.1 Buceros rhinoceros silvestris
TTTCCCTTGGTTTTGATTTTTCCCTCTTTGTTCTCTGACTTGTCATCACTAAGAAGAAGAAATTCTTAATTTGAACTTATGCTGGTAAAGAACTAGGAGGTTTGAGGGCTTTATGTGTTGGCTTTCAATTGATGTAGAGGATCTTGAAGATTTTGGCTTAATCAGGAATTTACTTGGTGTTAGTTCTCTCAGGCCTGCCAAGTAACAAAGCCACGCCACCTCTGGTTTTGAAACCTCTAATGAACCTTTGTTTGGTTTTATATATGGGGTATATTTTATATATGGGGTTTTTAGGCTCTTTCATCCCAATCCATCCTATTTTTTTGTGAACTAGGCAGGGCCCACTTTTTCTTAGTTAGGTGTGTCTGGATGTAACATTTCTTGACTATTCTGTCACCTCAGGATCAGTTGAACAAATAATGCTATAAAAATCATATAATCAACAGTGTCCAGTTGCAGTTTGATGTGTCAACCCTAGGGCTGTGACAAGGTGAGATATGTCACTTACGTAGTAGGAAATAGAAGTGCGTAAAAAAGTAACCATCTCCCATGTGGAGTCTGGGCAATCCAACTCAGCACCCTCACTGTGTGATGTTGCACACAGCAAAATCGAGTCCTTAATCTAAGCTCTGTGGCTTAGGCCTATCCTTTCACTGGATTTCTCCTTCTGAGAAATCTCTGTAATTTGTCTGCTATTTATCTTGAGTTTTCTTATTTTAAAGATTCACTTAAATCTAATTCAAAATGAAACTCTGGTTTGGTTCTGAGATCACAGCTAATTATACCCTGGGTGAGTACAGACTCAGTTCCTCTCCAAGGCCTTCCATCCCTCCACCTCCCCCTGCAGTGTCCCAGTGCAGGTTTCTGCAACAAGTGATCCCAGACAGTCCTGAGTTTAAACAGCCTGTTCAGGGCAAAACTGACTTGTCAAGCAGTCCTTGAATATGACCAGGAACATTTTAATTTGGTCTTTTCCCAAGAAATTAAAAGACCACTTGTAAATACATTATTTTTGCAGGTTTGTTTTGATGTGTGCGTGTATACAGAGCTGCGTTTGTCTCTATGTTTGTCACATATTTTGCACTGAGTGCTACCAGCTTTTCGTATTTTTTCTCTGGGAACATGCTGTGATAGCTTCAGTATTTCAAAGCACATGCAATCCAAAATCTGTCAGGAGGAAATATTTCTTTAAGGAAGAAAATGTGGGTTTTGTTAACTTTCTCAATCCCTCATCCATTCAGCGCCGGGTTGAATATATTTGCGGTGGCAGGGCTTGGGGTGGAACTCCGATGACTTCGGTTTATTTCACCATTTTGCAAACGGCCGTTAACAAGAGTGATGGTGGAGCTGTGAAGTTGGAATCTGTGGGGGAGGTTCCTTTCCAAAGCTGGAATTTTAAATGTGACAATTCAGAGTACCGGTTTATATCTGTCCGTAACAAGTCACTATTCACCCTGTGAGCAAACAAGGTGTGGTGTCTTGTCATAGGAGTTTTAAGTACCTTCGCATGTGGAAGGGAGAAGATTCCATGCAATTCCTATAGCATCAAAGCCTTGTTGGGGCTTCAGGTGACTGAATTCATATTGATTGTTGGTGGCCTTGGTTCTCAGTGACCTGTTTAATCGTAAATTAGCATCTCTATTGCCATGCTTAACTCTTACAGCTGCTCTCCAAACATACATACACTAATGTGGTCTCACACTGTTTCTCAAACAGGAAGCTGTGGGGTCTTGTCTTTTTCCTTTTAACTCTACTGTTATTTAGGCCCGAACTATTCTGAGGTTATACAGCAAAAGGAGACAAAGCTCAGTTTATCGGGAGGAAGAAATAGGTTGAGGCCGGCCCCACCTGAGTCCTCTCGAATTCAGCTGTTGGCTGCTCTGTATTGACAATCCCGAATTCCACAAAATCCATCCCTCTGCCACAGTCTCTAATGAACTACAATATGCTTTTCTTATTCTTTTCACCAACTCTTTGTTGCTAAAACCAAGTTTTTGTACATTTTATAAAACCCCTGCTAGTCTTCATTCTCTACAGCTTAACAAAGAGTTTCTAAAGTAGACTCAAACCTGCGCTTTGCTGAAGTGCAGATACACGAAACAGACACACGTTTTATTTGTCTGAGATGGTGGTTTGCAGACTGTCTGAGACTCACAGAATTGTTCTATGCATCTTATACTGAGTGTCTGATGCGGAGATGTTCATAGTGTTTTCAGATAAAAATTTGGTCATTAGAGACAGATGTTGAACTGTGAGAAGTGTTAAAGATGGATAGTTGCTCCCAGTCAAAAAAATTTTGGAACAACTTGATGTAAAAATATCAGTTATCTTAAAAAAAAGTATCTTTTTAATGTGTCCTAATCCCTTCAGTAAGTTCAAGGTGTAATTTTTCCAAGTCCTCTTTATCTTCATTCCTGTTTAAAACTTTGAATACCATTAAGGTCATACTTCAAATCCAGTGGAGTCATGGATCTCCATTTTCCTCTCTCTGACTTCTTATAAGAGCAGTAAGTACTATAAAATATTCTGTGCCATTCTAACTAATCACCCCTCTGGCATTCTGAGCAAATGCAGGTTAATGGTGAATCTTTTAATATTTCTATTAATTAAGTATATTATCCTAATAACTCTATTGTCAATTTTTCATTGCTAGGTAATGACTAGAGCTGGGTTAGCTATCCATAACTACTAATGCGCTTAGAGGAGAGTAGTGGGATTTGTTTGTTTGCGAACTGCCTGCTGGCCAAGTCTGATTTTTACAAACTTATTTGTTATTTGGAATTAATTTAGGGATATTCTGTGCAGACATGATTGAGCAGAGGCATGTTCATCACAGGGTGTTGCTTCTTTCCGGTTTGGACAGGGGCATTTACACAGGCTACAGAAAAATGGCTGTGGTGGGTCTTTGGATGTAAGAATTAGTATCTGAGGTCGAGTTTTCAACCCAGCTGTGTTATTAAATATGACACGTGTGTATCTGGAAATGAGTGCACAGTTGGTGTATTGGTATTTTAGATAGCCACTGTGACCCCTGTGTTCGCTTGAATCCATAACACAAAGTGAAGAGGAGGATCTCTGGGAAGGCTTTCGTTTCAAGCACTACAGAGGGGAGGAAGGAGACGGAGTAATTCAGTCAGTGACGGTAATTCTTATTCCAATAAAGTTTCCTGTTTGGAATTGAAAAAAAGGGCTTCTGCTACAATCGTACTTGTGTTACGGTGCCACCCACCATAATGAGGTGGAAACAGAAACGCAGCCAATTCAATAGGACTTTCAGTTTGATGAGCCCATAGAAAGATCTGAACATAAGGATTGTTTCACAGCATCTGAGCAGCAATGAAGCTGAAAATATCGATTCATAAATTTCCTAGGAAGATGAGAAAAACTATGCAATCCTTTCTGAAAAGTTGATGAGCTTTTCTACCCAAAAATACAATACACTGAAAGGTGTGTTTGTACAGAAAGGTAAAGAGATGCAGAAAGCTTTTACTGCAGCAGCATATGAACAAGCAGAGGAGAATATCCTTAAGGAAATGCTAATCTGAGAATTTTAAAGGAGGAATTCTAGGAAAAATAGTGATACTTGGTATGACTTTGAAAGACGAGGCACAAAAGACAGGAGGCTGCTAGAGTCCGAGGCAGTTATGCTGGAAGCTGAGAACGCGGATGCTGTATTAGTGCTACCCTAACTGTGGGTCAGAAGGCTGTACAGACAGCCCTCAAACCGCTCGGCTCTTCCTCAGTCTGGAGACGGGAGCTCCTCACTGAGGAGGAGACAGCAGCAGTGGATGTGCTGTCCCAGGCACTTCGGACTCACGGGAAAAGTCAGTCATTCTTCTCATGCAAATGAAACCACGATCCAGGCTGCCTATGGGGCTTGTTGAGTTGTGGTTACTTAAAATCCCCTCAAAATTTTAGGAGAAGTGGTAAGGCAATGGGTGAAGTGTAAAGGCAGTGGAGGGGGTAAGAATGGCAGTACTTTCACATTTAAAATTGATTCAAATATCGAAGTGGCTGTGATTTATAAACTTGAAGAAGGTTAGCCTTAATCTCTAGCTAGACATTTTCATTGCCTGAGTAAACTTTGAGCTCATACTAGCTACAAAGGCAGGATTTTGGTATTAATAGAGGCACTTGAGGCAGTTTTCTTAACCACCCAAGGAGTCATGGGGCTTTTACAAAGAAGTGCCCTAACAGAAAGAAATGCTTAGGAGAGCTTTGGTCCTCAGGGACTGTCTGTGCTGACATTTTATCTGCTTCCCAAAAGAAAGGAAGAATGCAGGAGAAAACACTAATAAAACAGAAAATCATAATAGGAAATAGGAATAAACAGAGTCGTGTACCCCACAGCGTTTGCTGAAGGAAAGCACAGATACTGCGGGCTTCAGCAGAGAATATTCCAGAGCAGCCCAAGTGCTGCATAAAGCTCCCGCTGCCTGTGGGTAGACAGAGGCACAAATAAACATGTATTTTTCCTTTACGTAGCTTTACAGACATGCCAATGGAGGTATGGTGGTGGTGTGTTTTTGTAAAAGTATTTTGCATTTAGGCTTTGAGTGAATTTTCCCTCAGAACTATGTGAAGAGAATCTTCTTTCCTTAACTGCAACTTCCTTGGAGTTCCAAGGGATGTAAATGACTTTAAAAAAGCCAATTAAATGTGTGATTGAATGTCAGTCTTTCTGATTGCAGCCTTCATTAAGAAACTGGAAATGTGGGGTATTTTTTTACCTAATATTGAACACAGTTAATTAAAAAGGTAAAGATTACATTTTGCTTCAGTTAATCTGAAATAAAGAACTCCATTTAAACAATAAATTTCAGATTTTAGTTATAGCAATTAATAGACCAAACTGTGTACTTAAGGCTTTATTATATTGATTCTAAAATAATTAGATTAGCAAACACATTGCAAATATATTATCTAAAACAAATAACATTATCCCCATGCTTTTTGTTATATAGCATCGCAGTAAAACATGTAACAGTACAATCTAAAGCAATGTCATAAAATTAATAGTCACCGAGCATATATTACATTCTTGCACTAAATGACAAAAGCTAGCATGATGATTGTGTGGCGATTTTTATACCGTGAGGTTTGTGAAGTGTTTTGATGCAGAATTTGTAAAAGTTAAGACATGCCTTTTATGTTTAGCAGATAATTTTGGTCACATGCGTGTTCACTGCCCTGCTATTAAGCTGCCCAAGCAACCTCGTTTTAACTGTGCCTCAACCCCTCTCTCACCAAACTTCCACATTCTTTACAATTTGCAAAGAGTGTTTCGGCAGTTGCCCGAGACATCGGTTTTAAAAGCCTTAAGGCTGTTTGAGAGGCCTTTTAAAAAGCATGACATTCAATCAAAGTTCAGTGAGGAAAGTTTTAATGAATAAACTTGGTAAATTAGAAAGCACCGCAGCAGAGTGATTAACTCTCATTTGTGCATTAGTGTTAAAATTAATTAAAATGTTTAAGCCGTAGGAGGCAGGTTACCTCCTCAAGACCTGGCTTTGCCCTCGGAGTCAGTCTGGATCCAGCAGTGATTCATCTTGCACAAGATGAGAGGAGGGGTAAAAGAAAAGAACAGCCAGGACAAATGTGTTTTCAATGGCGCTTAGCTGCAGGAAGGCCACAGAGACCTCAGAGCGGTGTTACTGGAGTGTGACATAATAATACAGTAGGTACAGCGGAGGGGATACGCTTTGGAAAGAAGGAGACCCTCTTTCCACACTGATTTCATTTTGACTTCTCATGACAGAGCTAATTTCATTAGCAGGAGGCAATGCTGGACTGTGCTGCAGTGGAAAATAGACTGACCTCAGAGATTAAGGACTAAGGATTTATTTTACTGCGGTGATGGCAGTATGTATTAGCAACCAATTTTGTAAGAAATCATCATGTTAAATTCCTATAAACTTATTTTCATTTAAAAATCATTTTAGATTAGTTTCTCTCCAGAACTGGAGCCTGTATTTCTTCCTATCCAGACCCGTTATGATGTGGCTGTTTAACAAGTCTGTGCTGGTTTGGAATTACAAATGACAGCCTATTTTATAAAGGGAAAAGTCTTCTCTGACAGCAGAACAATACCATGTGAGTAACAAATGGAAAATTGCGTCCTACAGCTGAACAGTTGTTTTCACATGTTCACCAAGGCCCAGTTATTAATTTTACATTGGTCAGAATTAAGGATTTTGGAGAAATTCATCTGAAACGGAAAGTATGAAAAATTTCTGCTCGATGAAAATTACCTTTATTTGTTGTAAATCTATATTCATAACTTGAAAACCTGGCAGCCTTTCCTATTTTTTTTCTCTATAGATTTCTTGTCAACAAGGGTGTCAGAGGTCAATGTCAGAATGCCCCTCCGGCACCCATTAACTATAACCAGAAAACTTGTTCACTATTGATCTACAATGTCTAAATATCTATTATGTTGGGTATAAAAGGTGGTTTCACATCTTTCTAAAACAGATAATTCATAAAGGCCAAGGGGTCAGGTCTAGTGATATATGATTGTTTCACTGTATCAGTGACTACAAGTGCAGAAGGGGACAGGCCAGGCGAAGCGTCTCTGAACTCTTGCGGCAGATGGTTGCGTGCCCTGGTGCGCACTGCCCTTCCACTCCCCACCGCAGCCCCTTAACGCTGTTCACGTATGGGTTTGCCCCATGCTTTACTCTCCACTGTGCTGAAGGAAAGGTGCCTGAACAAGTCACATTTGACGTTTGTGTTCATTCGTTGTAATCAGAGCTCAGAGGAATCTGAAATCTAAAAGAAAGGCAAATCTCAGTAGTGACACCGCTGCCTTTGGCAACCCAACAGGTCCAGCTTACGGTCAGTAGAGCACTTCACACCATGACAGCCATGCAGCCAGGGCTCTGTGTGTGGTGCAATTTGATTATTACAGGAATTGTGCACAAAAGGGCAGAGCCCCCACGCGTTTAAGTTGTCACAGCTCCGTTGACTTCAGCAGAGCGATGACACTTGATGTACACAGAGGATCTGCTCCAGAATACTTGTCAGACTCTGGCCACAGTTCCAAAATCATGTGTTTTCTGTACAGACACTTGCATAATATCGTATGAATGATTTTGTTTGCTCACATCCACCCATCAAGTTTATTGAGGCTCTTTTAATCCCCTCACTATTTAACTCTTGAGATGCCTCTGCTCTGCTCAAGGCTTAAATGCAGAGCAGAAATAACTGTGAATTTCTTTGTTCTGCGATTTTTACAGCAGAGCATAGAAACACTGTGAGATGGAGGACTTGATCCAGGGCTTAGTTCCCCCTCCAACTCCTGTGAATTCAGCCTTTGAGACTACATGGCATTTCCCAGGAGGCACCTATTACTTTTGCAGGATGAGACCCATAACAAGCAAACCCTCTTTGGAAGGTAGCTGATACTCACCTCTTTAACAGAGCTTATGGCCTTCTAGCAAGCCCCCAAAATGGTTCATATTCTTCCAGACTACATTTTTGAAGAAAGTAAATTGAGATGAATCATCCTACGATGAGATAGTTAAAATGTCAGGCTCCATAAGTTTCAATGCATCCTTATAGCTCCGAACACTAAAATGCAACTGAACATTGGAATAAGGGAAACAAAAGAGAATCAGATAACTAGTTCTTATAGTGGGGAAAAAAGTAATTTCTGTCTGCACTGCTGCACCATGGAAATCCACATAGTACAGTTTTAGAGCTGTACCTTAAAAAAAACAATTGCAGTTTCTTTTTATCACTGGCCTTGGTTACACATCGCTGCCTACTCTATGACACACTAGAATTGCAGAGATTCTGAGGCAAACAATACACCACCAGCTTTATTTCTGTTTACAAATGTTACCTGGGGGAAATGTGCCTCTACCTGTTGGATAAATTACAAATCATCAGCACTAAATATGACCCACAGCAGTAACATCGAGGGGAAAAGGCAGTGCTGCCTGGACGTATTTGGTATTAGAGAGGAGGGAGCTACCAGCTCGGTATATACTGCTGGTTTAATCGGTTAATGAAGCTCTAAGGTTTAAACTAGAGCGTCCACATGGTGTTTCCTTCAGGCTGACAACAGATACTTCTTTATTTATGCTTATCATAATATTGACAGTTAGTTAGTTGAATTAGCTGTTACTATTCTTTTCAGTGGCTCGCTCCAATTGTTGAACCAACGCCACGTTACCAGCAGGGTAAAAGGTGGGTGGATTTGTGTCCAGGTGATTTTAATGGCCTCGTATGGCAGAGGCACAGCACACGGAGAAGCGTGGTGGCTGGTGGCATATGAAGCAGCTCTTAGTCCAAGTCTCACGGGTGAGGTACAGCTGAGTTGACTGAAGGAAACTTTTGATGAGAACCAAGAACAAGGCTTGCATTCCTGTTTCTAAATCAGTAACAAGCCACTGCTTCAGTTGCTCTGCTACCACGTTCCTTTTCCGCAGGTAGGGTAGGACAGATCTTTCTGCCATGGCTGATGATGTTAGGACTGGTTTCGTAGACCTTGTACTGTACTTCTGAACAAATCAGTCTTGGGTTCCTGATCTCAATGTGGTTGACCTTGACTTTGTTCACCATTAAAGTAGGGCCTAGGCCTGTTGTAACTAGATCACAGACTTGAGCTGGGCATGTCAAAGCTTTTGGTTTAGCTGAAAGGATAAACCCGGACACCAAATAGTGTCAGGAGAAACAATTGTTTTGTAATCGGATCCTCTCATGCCGCTCTGGCTGCAACACAGATGGGCCAGAATGAAGGCTATCACTCCTGGTTTATAGCCATTAACAATCATGATCTCCCTAATATGAAACAGAAATAATAGCATTATTAATAATAATATCAAACTGACACATTATTAGCCTCTACAGATGGCTCTATTCCTCCTAATAATTTTTATTTTTATTTAATGTTTGGAGATGCTGTAAAAAGTGACTAGTGCTTCCAAATGTGACCTCTGTGGGGCTTAAAAACTACTGAATCAGATGAGATATTAGAGCATTCAATGTAATGTATGACTTAAAGCTATGTTTTTAAAACTTTAATAGGAAATGTCTGATGCTTTAGAATACTATTTCTTGAAGTATAGTAGGCTGAAGAATTTGCTTCAGAGGGTCTCTTTACATCCAAGAAGAGCTACAGTGAGAATACACAGTATGTTCTTCCTTCACCATGGCTCTAAATAGATGTAAAAGAATTAGCGTGTATTAATAATACATCATGTTTCTGCTTGGTTTTATACTATTGTACATATGTTCTTATACCACAATCAACACCACTGTCTTTAAATATCTCCAAGCAGTTCATTAAAGAAGGTGATTAACATCTGTCATGTGTTTTTTCCCTCCTCCTGTCCCTGAGGAGAGGAGGATGTTCAGTGGCAGACGTGGTTTTGGTAGGGATTTATCGTTTGCATGGGAGGCTTTTTTATTTTGCTGAGGTTTTATTTTATTACACAAAACTAGCTATTGGGATAAATGTTTGCAAAGGCAGCTCCAGAAAAGTCTGCTTTGCAGCTGAAGTGAAGGGTGATGAGATTTAACCTGAGTCAATGTGTTTAGAGACTCGGGCTGGTGTGTGGTGGGAGTCCTGCCATGTCCTCACCTGCCTGCCAGGAGACCTCTCATGGGACTGCGAGAGAAGCTCTTGACTGTGTCTTAACACATCTCTTAGCACATCAGACCCTCTCAGAAACATTTTGAATGTAAGGTCCAAACAGAAGCTGCTTTTCCTATGCACAACAGAGGCTGGGCCTCAGGAAAGCTGCGTGGTCTCCAGGATCTCTTAAGCCGCTGATGGGCTGGCCTTGTAGGGGTTTGCCCTGCATCCAAGGAAAGCGCGCTGGAGGTAGACGCTTCAACATGCCTTCCCCTGCCTGCCCACAAGCACCAGCTCAGTGTAGCTTTGGTGGCAAGCTCCAACTCACTTCTCCTGCTGCTGCTCCCAGAGCAGATCTCTTCTGGACACATAGGTGGTGGGCACCGTGATCCCCGCTATGTGGAAAGAGAGCAGACATCTCACTTGAATCTTCTGGTAGTCGAGTCTCTGTTGTCTGACTGAAACGCTCTGTGGTTATATATGAGTGTGACTAAAGCACACAGGGAGAAACTGGTCCTTTGGAGAGCCCTAAAGTAAAATCCCTCAGTGGAATGAAACTGTTCCTTGTTGTGTATTTCCCTGCAGGAAGGATTCAAATAAATCTCTCTGCTCTGTTGCCTGGATTTCTGACACTCCCTCAGTGAGCAGGCAGCATCGCAGGACCAGCAGTAACTAGGATTACTTGTTAGGTAGGATCCAGCAGGACAAGAGGGCATATTCCTCCTCTTCACTGAGGAGGAGGTAAATCCAATCCCTGTGGCAGCAACAATGAACCCCGAGAGCTTGCGGGGTGTCAGGTTATTGTCATCATTTGGGCCCTCGGTAGCATTTCTGTGAGCTTTCAGATATGTGATGATCTGATATATGCTGATGTTTTCATGGGTATTTTCATTCTCAGCCAGAATATTGTGTGGGCAAGACCAGAAATCAGATTTGTTACACCATTTTCCCTTGTAGGACCTCCAAGGTTGGAATGACCATGGTCTCCTTTAGAGTCATTTTACAGCATCAGCCTAAGTGAGTTAAATCTTGCTAATTTTTGCTCTCACTTTTACTTGCTCATGATAGCTATCCAGGAAAAGCACAGAGATTTGTCCATATTTCTCCATCATCTCTGCAAATTTCTAGACTAACTAGAAGACCGCTGGTAGCTCTTAGTAATACATTTACATCTGTCATAATATTAACTCATGCACTTGGCTCACGTTAATTGCATTCTGTTTGCTTTTCCAAAGAGAATTTGATGGCTTCTCGTTGACAGTGTGGTTTTGTACCACCTGGTTTCCAGAGACAAGCCAGTTGTTACTGTTGTTGTTGAATTTGTACTACCAGCTTCCATCAAGGCTGGGAATTTTGTCGCCAGTTCTGTTTCACACTGAGGGGAGATGGGGAGGTCTGATCTCTTCCTTGATCTTCCCTGTGAACAAACCTTTGCACGATGAAAAATGCCTTCTATATCTCCAAAAAATCTGTAAATGGGAGAGCACAGAAGAGAAGGGGAAAATAAAGGACAGGGAGAAGGTCTGTGTGTGCATACACAAGCCCGTGAACACTCTCACACACAAACACACACAGTCTTACAAAGATCCCAGTGGGGAACCCACACTAAAGGTTAATGCAGCCCCAGGCTGTAATTAGCCTTTTGCACAGAGTCTCCTTGTTGTGGAATCTCTATTTATGAGGGCTTTCAGAAGCAGTGAACAACCAGTTCCCTCCCCCAGTGCCCCCAGTAAAGCCCACTGGCAGGAAGGTGGCGAGGCTGCTGGGGTTTGGGAGGAATGCTGAGGAGCAGAGCTTCCCCTCCTATGGCTCTGGGGCTCCGGCAGGTCCCTGTGAGATCTCCAGGGTTCTTAAAGAGAGAAGAAAAATACATTGCCCCACCACACACCTTCTTTTTTACAGAGTAAGGGCCAACCTGCTGGCCTGATTCTGATCAGTCCGATCAGCTGGTGACAGCAAATTTGCCTGTTAATCATATGGATCTGTCACCAGAGAGAGAATTTTCACTGTCCCATTTTAGCTCTCACAAGCAAGGTTCCTCTTCAAAGAAAATTAAAGGCATTGGAGAGCACAGTAAATATTAACATCTTACGAACGGGATTTCATGCTGCTTATCCAAGTTCTCCTATCAACAACGTGCTGTCTTGCTATTTGGTGGTAGCCGGTTGTGAGGTGCAGTGAGGTTATATTGCAGCGATCACCTCTTTGGTGGCTGGTGGAGTCAACTCCTTGGTCATCCCTGCAGTAACTCATGCATAAAATTACATCTAGAAATTTTCTTATGATCCGGGTTTGCAAATCTTGCATGTGTTGAAGTCAATAACGCTATTGGATGTTACCAAATGAATGCCATTTATTTTTAAAATTCAAAGGAAATATCTCGTGTAGTGAGTATGACCCATTCTGGAATCTGCGTAACATCGATGTCCTGCTAAGGAATTCCTGCATGAAGAGGCTGGAATTTAGGGGAAACAAAACCCCATGTAATTTAACAATGCAAAAACTAGAAGGGAATCAAACGTCATTTGATTTGGTTTGGTGACCTCATGCAGATGCTCTAAGCTCAGTGTTTTCTTGGTGCACAGAGGGAGACGGGAGAATACGCCGCACCACGAGATAGTTCAGGGTTCTGTTCTGTTAGTGCTAAGTGGAATGGCACCAGGCTGATAAACTGTGATAATGTTTTCAAAAGGCAAATCCCACAACATATTGAAATCTCCTGGGACCACATGTAGGTGGTGTCAGCTCCACTGCAAGCACAAATGCGACTCCCACCACTGGGAGGTGTAACAACTTGTAATGCAACAATTAACAGAAATATTGACATAAGTATGTACTCAGCAGGGAGCTGGGATCTGAGACTTGCTGGAGTGACTGTAATACAATGTATATGGGACCGCATCAATTCTTAACGCGGGCCAGGCTCCTACATAAGTGACAATGAAAACATGCGTGTACCTCTGTGTGTAGCAGGCTACTTCTACAGTGTGGCATCAAAAATAAAACTTCCCTCTCGCATCATGTTCTTTTACTTGGTGGTGGAGGAAGTATGTTCTAAAAGTGCATGTTTTTAACACGAAATACCCGTCAAATTGTATTATCGTCATTGCCAATTCCACAACTGGCAAACCGTGTTAAACACAAATCTGCAAAATTATAATTAGGAAAACATTTTGCAAACCATCCTCCTGGGGATTTTGAGGTTAGTGGCATTGTAAATGCTGCGGGTTTTAGAGCGTGTGTGATTTCCACTCCCCCCTAAAGCACACATGCACGGCCACACGTGCAGTTCCCCATTGCTCTCATCTTGTCCTCCATCCCAACTAAAGTGAATAAGATATCTGCTCATATAATGGAAACTCCACTAGCTCTCTGTTAGTGCCTTTTCATGCCAATTAAACCCATTTTATTCACTCAGAGTATATGCTCCAGTGCCTGCATACTAGACTGCAGCAGAGCTCAACCAAACAACGGCACAGCAAATACTTCACGCAAGTTTCCCCTCTGCCTTTGTTTTTAAACACTTGAAAATCATGCCAGTGGAGAATATTAATTTTATAAATATCTAAGTGAAATTAGCCAACTTATTTGTAGCTGACTGCTTGGATAATAAAGATCTCACTCAGCTTAATTTGGATTAATACTTCCTGCTTTAATGAAAAGCCAGCGAACAGCATAAAGACGTGTTGACAGATACAGTTAATGCATAAACATACATTTATTTACCTATGATAAGAGACTTAAGTTTGATCTCATGCTCAGCCCTGGTTATAATTCTCTATTTGTATTTTATTTGGATTTTTTATTTTATTTTATTTTATTTTATTTTGGCTGATTTTGAAAAGGTTTCATAGGGAAGTCTTCTTTCCCCTCACACTCTGCACGCCAGCACTTTATATGTGGTTGTTATGTCATGGGATCTTACTCAAATACCTTGTTCTTACCAGGTGATAAATCTGAATTTACAATGCAGCCAAAACGCAACAGGATCAAACAGGGAGCCTTGGAAAGATTACACCAGGTTATTGATTAACCCCCATGTTTGCAGCGAGCAAACACAAAAAGGCCACAGTCTCTTTGAGTTTGTGGTCCTGCATCT
>NW_010393858.1:118136-121078 GCF_000710305.1 Buceros rhinoceros silvestris
CGTCCCCCTCCCCCCCCCCCCCCTCCCATCTCCTACCCCAGTGCAGGCTGTCACCAGCACTTTGTGCTCTAGGTAGGCTTTGGGGATGGGTTGAAACCCAAGGAAAATTTGATTGTCCACTTCATCAGAACCAGGGTTGTTTTTTTTTTTTAAGTCCTGGACATTTCATACCAAAAAACAATCGAAACACCCAAATCTGTTCATCAAAGGAAATTACTGATAGAAAAAAAATTCAGGTCACCCTCTTTCGAGGTACACCGCAGGGTTTTAGCAGCATTGTGATGAAGAAGTCTGGGATTGCAGATTCAGACTCAGAGAGGACAACGAAGACACAGGAGGAAAAAGCGAAACGGAAAGATCGGATCCTGCCAGATCTAATTCATGCTCAAGTGAGCGCTGATTGCAGCAGGAAGAAATGCTGCACATTTGAGTAGGGCCTGCAGGACAAGGACCTCGTCTAGAGGCCACCCAGCTCAGAACTCCTGTGCTCAGCGAATATATATAAAGTGACTGCTCATATTTTCAGGGTGCCACAGGTATGACTGGGGTGTACGAGCGCTGGAAGCAACTCATTTGATATTTGCTGCTGAAACTTCTTTACTGTGGGGAAAAGTTCTGGTTTATGTCCTGTTGAAGAAAAAGTGGAAGCAAAACTTTAGATGATCTTTCTCTGTGCGTCCATCTTCCATGCTCCAGGACACTCGCTTCAAAATAATTCATTTGTTTCTAAGCACAATGTTCTGTTCTGTATCAAAGAGGAGAAGAAAACAAATAATGGAATCATTAATTCTAATCTGATTTGGAACACAGGGACCCATTTGAAACCTCTATCTTGAAATATTTTCAGGACAAACAGTATAAATTAACTTTTTTTTTTCCTCCATTAGTAACTTTCTACACAGGGAAAAAACATTGCCAAGCTCTTGTATTTGTTTCACATGTTGCTGCAAGTGCCTTCAATCGGATAAGGTGGAAAATACATTTTCTATCTAATCTGTCTATCCACGCTGATATTAAGTAGGGCAATATTATCCTAGAATTCCAAAATCTTTATGTACACAGCATCTTATTTGAAATTAATGGGCACATTCATGGTACCAGAACTCCATTTATTTTAGAAAAGTCATATTGATTTTTAGGGTGCTGCTGTGTCCCCACAGAGCAGGGTCGAGCTGAATATGGAGTTGTAGGTGGTTTTGTCTCCAGGATCCTTCCTATTTCCCAGATGTCTGCTGGCGTCGCATCCAGGTAGGGATGACATAAAGTGACATTTACTGTCTCGGTCTTAAAGTGAGTGTGGATATTGTTGCTAATAATCATCGTCTTGTAAATTATAAATGTCAAGGACACCCTAAACCACGTGTTCACTGGAGCTTCTTTTTTAGGAAGAAAGTCTCCTGCTCGCAGACGTCAGGCTTGGGTTGGTCCTTTTGGCATGCAGCTCAGCATTATCCTTTCAGATGTTTGACCCCTGCCTTTACCTTCTCCAATATAAATTCATCAAATGGGGATTTTTTGTTAAGGGATGGCATCACTTAAAATCCATATGACCTACAATTGCTCCGCTTTAGGTTGCCATTGGTAATATCAGTTCTTAAAAATAGGAGTAAATGGGGCTGACCCGGGCCAGTCCTGCAATCAGAGAGTAGTCTAAGTGTTACCAGGAGCGGTATTATGGAGCTGGCAGTCAGTTTCTATTGCTATTATTAAACCAAAAGCACTGCAGAGTGATGAAGGAGGCAGAGAGCCATGTGCTTTGCTGCAGTACAGGGCTGGTGACGATCCCAAAGCTAGTGTCCATTGCACCAGTTCTGCCTGAACTGGGTTTCGCACCAGCTAGGCAACACTGCAGCCACTCTCCCTTCACCCCCAGCAAATCCCCACTGCCAGGCAGAAATGCTCAGAGGACTGGATCCAATAAGGTCCAGCCAGGAAAATCAAGGTCTGAACAGAAATGATTTATGGTTAGTAAAAATACCAGTAAGTGCTTTGTAACTGTTACCTTTCCAAAGTTAAATAATTGGCGATGTTTATGGAGAAGATAGCAGGTGTAATGGCTCTTGGAAGGAGTGGTGGTCTCTGATTTGAAGAGTAGCAAAATAAAAAAGCGTGGAAGAATAGACCAGGGACTGTGAAGTGCAGCTAAAACCACTCCTGATTGGGTTTTCTTCAGCGAAACCATTGCACAGAGTGCAGCCCTTAAAGCCTAAAAGAAGACTAAAGATTAAAGTGCTAATTCAGCAAATTATTTCAGTCTAAGCCCATCCTTAAACTTGTCCTTCTTCCAGAATGCACTGCTGAAATTTCTCATTTAACGTGCGAGAAGGGCATATTTAATCACTTTAAGTTTAAAGAAAATTTTATCACTAGCGCCGTAAATAAGGTTGGGCTTCGGGGTGACAAATGTGGGCTGGCTGACACGTGAGAACACCACTGTGAAGGAGGATTGGTCTGTAGTCAAAGCCACGCATTTTACTGAGGCCTTTCCAGGGCAATACAAGGTATGATTTCTTCTGTAAAACCTGGCTTTCCTCTCTTGTACGGAAGCTCTTTTTCGGACCTTCAGTGTAGCAGGAGCCTATCGAATGTCTGTATCATTCTACACATGCTCCCCCCGCCAAGTTATTCTAATTAATGGCTATTGATTTAAGGGTTCGCTATTCTATAAAAGACACCAATAGCAAAATAATAATCTTCAGTTGATTTCTCTAGTAAATAAATCTGAAGAAATATTTGTATGTAGGATAGCTATTAAATGCATTGATCAGGATTTTATGTGGTAGAATGAAAAGCAAAGGCCCAACAGGAGGAGCAGGAGACAGGTAGCATCAGGTTTGACTTCTTCTACAGCTTGGTGTAAGAGAATTTTACTCGCTCTTACTACCCCGAACCCTTCCCCAGGATCCTCTCTGGCCACAAATAGTGTGTGGTGAGTTGTACAC
>NW_010393858.1:121188-121743 GCF_000710305.1 Buceros rhinoceros silvestris
ACGACGCACCTGAAGAGGAAATGTTCAGCTGCTCCTTTATGCCATGAAAAATCAGTTCTGCAGAGCTTCTTCCCATACAGGATAAGCTAAAACCCAAAGAAAAAGGATGGGGCAGGAGTGCTATATTTCCAGCTTCTTGCATTGAACTTTAATGAACTGATTTTCGCGCTATGCAGGCAGAACTGCTTTTGCTGTGTAAACCTGCGTGGTCACGTATTAGTTACAGAGAGAGAGCCTATTCACGCTGGTGGTTGGTCCATGTCAGATGGACAAGACAGCATCTCATTTCTTCTCAGAATTTCTACCTACAGTAGTAACTCTGTATTATTCTGACTGTGTGAGTAGCGGAATAAATTATCCCAGCCCCATTTTTTTGCATAAAAGATTGCTTTAATAAGGAGATCACCTTTAATAAGGTGCTCACTTAAAAACAAAGTGTTGTATGTTTAATGAAAACCCATCAATATTATAAAAGTTTTCAGAAAATGTGGTATTTCCCAATGCCTTTTGAAGGATCTTGGTAATGACCATGAGTCATTGTCAGTCTCTCTTTCC
>NW_010393858.1:121856-130323 GCF_000710305.1 Buceros rhinoceros silvestris
TTTCATTAGAAATCAGCCCAAAGAAATAAGGTGTGTGCTGTTAAACGTTTCCAGCTCAGAAATCTTCCAAGCAGGATTAGCAACTGCAGCGCTTCCAGCCTTCATGATTTTGTCTTGTTCATGCAACATTTAGTGTGGTTTTGAAAACCTTAGCCTCTACATTCAAGCAGGTGCTTAGAAATCCGAATTTTGGGAAAGCGTGCTTTTGTCCTGCTAGAACTGCTGTATGCTGAAGCCGTTATTTTTAAGAGTTTCACACATGAGAGCTTGGTGGGCCTGGCATAACAGGGGTATGAAGGTGGATTATGGAGAGACCCAGAGTACTCATTAGGGTAAGGAGAGGGAGGCCAGGCTGCTTGCTGAGCTGAATCATGCTATCTCATGCCTTCCTTTCAGAAGACCGTGTACTGCATTTTGTGTTTTAATTTTAAAGATAATTAATTTAATTCAGTGCTTTTTAAGGAAGGTAACAGAGATGAGAACATTTGTTATGGGCCCATCATCTCACGCGTTCGAATTTGTTCCCAGTTAGTGAGGAGTGCTGGGAAATAGGGCTATCTGGGATGGCTTGTACAGGCCTTGTGATCTTCCTTGTGTACTGGTATCTGTGTCATCAAAGAAACCCTCCCTCACCACTCTTTTGGAGGCTTCCTCCCAGTAACGTGAGCAGGCAAGTCTAGAGCTGAATGTCTGTGGAGTCCTTGGTCCCGTTGCGTGTTGGCTTGTTGGCAAAGTAACATGAGCCTGCAAGTATATTAGCATTTAATTTAGGACCTGGAACACTTTTGAAGCTTCCTTCACCTATGGCACCTGGGTTTGCACTGCACAGTGGTCTTGAGGTTTGCAGCCGGACTCCTTCTGGATGAAACTCCAGCTGAAAGCTGCGCTCCAGGAGCACGCTGGCTGCTACAGGGACAGAGCGAGCCCTGGGCAGCCCCGCCTGAGACACGGGTGCTACTCCAGGTCTGCTCCAGAGTCGTGGCATGGTGGTGCAGACACAGGCTACTGCTGCTCCAAACTCCACGTCCAGACACCTGATTTTCAAAGGATCCTGAGTATCTTACCTTTGGAAATCAGGCTACTAATCTCAGCCACCTTTTACTAATTGCTTCCACTCTCCCTGTATCTCCTCATTCATAAACATTTACTTCACTCTCATAACTAAGAGGGCTCAGAAAAATTCCAGTAAAAGAGATTGGCCTTTTAATAGCATCTAGTTGTTGACCACACCAGCCTGTCCAGCCCGGGAAGGGAATGTGCGCTTAAAAAAGAAGGAGCTCTGAAGGACATCCCCAGAGCTGCCTTCACTAACCTGCTCTACTGTGACGAGAATAACGTACAATTTTAAATGCTTTGAAAACTTTTTTCTGCCTACTTTCCAGTTTCAGTCAGGCATGCTTGATAAAGAAGGGGAAACAGTTTCATTAAGAAACATAAAGTGACCCTTTTTATAGAGCAAAGGCACTTTGTTCTTTACATGTCCCCCCTTAGTACCATGTGCTTAAAATTAGGACATGGCAGAGCTGAATATTGTTTTTAAGAACAAACCCATTTCTATGATCCCAATCCAAACGCATCAGGAAAAATACCATTACTTCAGGAAAAAATATAAAAAGGGGATTCAATTTTAAAACGCTTGTGGCGATGAAAAAATATAACTTCAAATGCAAGGAAGTGACGTAACTTCTACCAGATTTTGTGACTGTGTGGAAAAAAAATCAAACATCAGTTGTCCTATGACCCTATTAAACCACTAGTTTCCTATGCCAATGAATCAGAAAATGAACTGCATCTCCTTTGATGTCTATTGTTTCAAAGGGGGGGGGGGGGGCAGCGGAACCCAAGGCCAGAGCCAATTGGTGTCTTCCAGGCAGGAAAAGGTCAAGCGGTGGCTCGCTGTGTATGTGCTACTCCTGGGCTTTGTTAAAATGCTGGTATTAAACAGAAGTTACATCTGAGGTCAAGTGACCGCAATAACAGGGGACACAGCAAGCCCTCAAATCATTCCCCGTGATGAAAATGACATGGAGCTGACATAATATCTGAGGTGAGATGAAACTGAAATCCTCAGCACCTGAACACTTCACCTACTGATGGGTAACCTGACCCTAACCAATCTTATAATCATAGCCATGTCAAGGGGGAAGGCGCATTTCCCACAGCAGAAGGTACAGTCACTCGGGTTTATTTTTTGGGGGCTCAAACTCTGCTTCTGGAATGATGTTGTTAAAAGTTTCAATACTCTGTTTTAAGCCTTTCAAATCAATGTCTTCCACGAAAAATCAGCTCCCACCTCGGCAAACAGACACTGCTTTGGCTGGGCTCGCTCTTCATTCGAGGTGCTTTCTGCTGTCTATTTACGGAGTGCGTTAACCACGCTCCTCAGCGTGTTGTGAGAGAATCGGGTTGGGATCAGATACGGCACTTGCAAACTGAAGACCAGCAGAGAGCAAGTGCTTGGGGTGATTGCAATTTGTTCAGTGATAGTGAGAGAGTTTTGACACAGGAAGGAACCTTCTTTAATGAAAGCATCTTTGAAGAAGAAAGGAAAAAATAAGATGTTCGTGAAACTGTTCCAAATAATGTGATAGTGGGGAACTTCATGGTGCAAAATACTTGTTTCATTTTAATCTCTAAATCTTACCTCTTTAAATGTTATCTTTAGCTTTGTCTTTAACATTGCACGCCGGAAGAGCCTGATTTCAGAGACTTCTTTCTTTGTGCTTTCGTATTCGTGTTTTTCTGAGGAGGGCAAACAAAGCTCAGATTAAATTCCAAGCCAATATATTTGCCCGACCCAAAACAATCACTGCACTCAGCTATCGGATGAATCAGCATGTATTTAAATCAAAGGGAGCGAGGAAGACTACATTAGTTCTGTTCCACAGACCTGTCAAAGCTCCAAAGAGATTAAACGCATGACCCCTTCATCCCTAACATTGCTCCACAAGAGACATTTCTGTCACTATTTCTGCCACTTGGCTTTCTAAGATGCCACGAAGCCTTAGGGCGACCTCTGCTACATTTCAGTGTTGTTTATTGATTTCTGACCCAGTGCTTAATAGTTTTCCCAGTCCCCCTGAATGGCTTTTGTAAGCAATAGGGTTTGTGCATCTCCCCGATCAATACCTTTTATATTTACAATAAAATTGAAACTGCTTCTGCTGGGGGTGCAGCCCAGCATTTGTCATCCTTCAGCGAGGGAAAACTATGTCATTATCTGAATTAAAACATTTATTTCTGATTAAGAGAGTGTCCTATCTCATTAATTTTTCCCTTTCCAATAGAAAGGGAATAGAATCCTATTGATTTTTGCACTTTTACACATCTCCACTGCTGGGAAGATAATTGAGAAGTTAGCCAGAATAAATGAAGTTTCGAGTCTAGCAGGCCAGCCAATACCTTCCAAATTCAAGGTGTTTTTATGAAGCTGGATTTTAATTTGTTGGCAAGCTGAAGCAGTGGGACTTACTCGGCTGAGTAAATTGGATTAAGAGTAGAATCTCCTTGAAGCGTGTCTTGGTGAATGCTGAGGGGCTCATTCCCTCTAGACAGCCACCGACTCACTTTAGATTTATGCTAAGACAGCTTCCAAATTGCCCTCCTTCAAAACTCAAACTCACTCCAGGAAGTGGGGATTAGCGGACCAAAAGCTTATTAACTCACTTCTCTTTCATCCTATCCTCTGTCTTAAAAACAACCAAGCTCTAATCAGCAGCTGAACTAGACCTTCAGATTTTCTGCGTCGATTGATTACACTTTATTAGAATAATGGGATTAAATCAAGCTTCATTAAAAAGAATTCCCTTTGCAAGAATCCCTGCGTCTGAGGACCTCTCCAGCACCAGTGTTTGCGATGACACTCCAGATATAGGGCACTCACTGCTCCTTCTAACGTCTTTTCCTCTATAAATTAGCAAGCAATACCAATTTCATTTCCCATATATAAAGGCCACATGATCATTGTATATTCCACCAGAAGACAGGATGTGTGCTCATACAATGAGAGCTATAAAAGTTTGTATTTGAATTGGGCAATATATTTTATATTTTAATAAGTTATATAGAAGATTTTGTTCCAAGAGCTATTTTAGAGCAGGGAAAAGCTTCTTCTAAGGATATTCTGAGTCATCTAAGAAAGAAACCCTGGGATTCCTCCCCTTTTTGGAAGTAAGAAGCAAATCTCTGTATAAAACTGAGGCAGAACTAGGAAAATAAGTCTCAAACTGCAAGTCTACCTTAGTAATCTCAATTCAGAGACCACCAGACAGAAAACTCTTGTTTTCTCACTTCTATTCATGCTTTCTCTACAACTCAATTTCGAGACATCGATTTGATTATTTTTCAGTAATCCAAAATATATGGGCTGCAAATTTAAAAGACAAGACTGGAGCTTCTAGTTGTTCCAAGTTTGTGATTTCTGGTTTTTTAGGAGGGGGGGAATGTTGTGAATGTTCAAACCGTATTAGTTTCTAAGGGAAAAAAGACAAAATATATAGGGAAAAAAGTCCCCAAGAAAGCATTGCAAATGCCTTAGTTACAACAAATCAACAGCAGTAGATTAAAAATGCCGTGTAAGAGAAGAACTTAATTTTGTGCTGCATTTTAATGCATGGTCCCAAGCACCACAGTATGCAAAAGGTTGAATACATTCATCACAAACATTTCTGTTTTCTCTTTTTACACCAATGAGAAATTACAAGATTACCAATGACCTTCCTACCAATGAAGCACCATAATTATGGTCATTTGTTATACAACGGAGATGAATGGATGGAATTTACATAGAATAAAAATATTATTTAACAGCTGTTATTGATGTGTGAAGTGTAATCCCAATTTATTTAAATGCTATAAATATATTGGTAATGTATTCTTTTCAAATTAACCTCATGAACCTTATACTGGCAAAACTTCAATTAATATTGGACTAAAATCCATTTTCTCCCGTTGTGGAGAATATCGCGTGGGTAAAAATTTACAGCTACAATGGCAGCATGTTCTTGTTTGATTTTTTTCAGTCCTTGGATCAAGCTTGTGGTCTTGGAACTATTTAAAAAAATACTTTAAATTAAAATCGTGCCAAACATACTATTACAAAACCAGTTTTATTTTCCCGTTCTTTAAACATACACTGTAGGAATGAGTTGCCAAACATGATTTACCAGGTGTGTTTTAGGTACCGTGTTCTACCATATTCCCAGACCTTTTGTACATTTAACAGGCTTGAGAAGGAAATTAAAGAGAGGAAAAGAAAAAGAACCGTTCAGGGCCTTTTAAAGTGAGCTCCTTCTGGTTTGTAGTCTGTAATGTCGCAGCTTAAGAGAACAACAGGATGTGCTGAATCGTTGCAGGTTTTGATTGATTTAGAGACACAGGCGGATATTTGCGCATGTGTGTATGTGTATAATACTTTTAGGTTTCTCTCTTTTGTATTCTGTCCATCTGCCCCTAGCTGTCATTATTCCATGTTCATCGACAGAAGAGTTATAGTTTGCAAAAACCTATCAGGTAGGCTGGACACTAGATAATTGAGGTGATGATCAGTGCTAGCGAAAGACAATTGATAGTGATAGTGTCAGAGGCTGCACCTAACAAGATCTGCACCCTCTGTCTCCTTTAGCCTTTCTTTGAAATGGACAGAATATGGAATAACATGGACATGTCTGATGCGCATCAATAGATAGGATGGCAGTGCATGATACTTCTTGGAGCTGCGATATGATGGTCGTATCTTTTGACACCGCAGCAGGTTATTAAATAGAAATGTGAACTATTAAGAGATGAGCTTGACTCTCAATACATTTTTATCAAAGTAAAAAAATAGTTGACACCACTGAGTGGTTCCACTCCGTGGAGGAGTAGGAAAAATCTGGCATTACAGGGAAGCCAAATACTGTAATTGCCCCGTTTGTTCCTGAAGGGGAAGGCAGACCTCAAACCCCAGAGTAGAAGTAGAAGTAATTATACTTATACCAGGTTATAAATAAATAGTCAGCATTTCCATTTCATGTGTAAGGCTGCTGGTGAATTAACCATGAATGTATAAACTGGAGAGGGCTCAAACCAGAACCTCACACCGGAACAGGTCTGAGCTTTGAAGTGATCCAGGTTCAGCTGGGAATATGTCCTCTCCTCACAGGCCGCTGGCCCGGGGGGGTAGATCTGAACACAGGCAGGGACATCTCCCTGGTTTGGATAAAGAGGAAATGTGGCTTTTGTAGCTTGACCCTTTCTCTAAGGTCACTAGTATCTGAAATATTATTCCCTGCAATTATAAAACGCACTATAACCACAGGAGTGTGTTTAAATCTCCTTCTGCCAAAAGCATCTCATTCACTTTTACCATTTTAGATTGCTGTTTATTCTTGTGGACATTTAAAAACATCATTTTCCTTCCTGACTTATAAAAAGCGACATCTTTATTTCAACCCGCATGTTCTGTTCCTGCGGTCGACTCTGTGACACTACCTCCTGCAGAGCTTTTCAACACTTCCACAAAACAAATGAGATCTTGCACACACGACCCATTCAAACACCTCCAAGTGACACAATATCACGCAGCTCCATATTTTCAATTATAAAGGAAAGCTGAGCGTGGGCAGCTTGCAGTAGGATTTATCCTCTTATGCCCATCTGTAATATATGCAAGAAAGTCATCGCTTTGCATGGCTATTAAACATCCTATAGTCTATATAAAAACATGCAAAGTTGAGGCTTAATAGCAATAAAATATTATGGGTACTGCCCTCACTCATGGCTGAGTGAGCATCTCTCTTGATTAGGTAATTGGCAAACTACGCCCTGTAACCTGCTCATGAATAGTCATGTTTTTTCATTACGGTGAACAATAGGTTGCTTAACTACATAACTCTCCGCTTTCCAAAAAGCTTTCGTGTTGGTTGCAGAGCTCTTCCTCCCCATGCAAGCTATTACTTCCCGAGAGTCCTGCATTCTTCTTCCCAGCAGTGTGCTCGCAAAGCCATTACAGGCTTGCTCAGCGGCACTGAGGCTCTACTGTCTTTTATTTTTCCCCGAGGCCGGTAGCCTTTGGGAGGGACTAAGACACATTAATAGAAAAGATCTGCTCCCTAATTCATGGCATTTCAGAGAGACCTTTGAATATATTGGGCTCCGGTTGAATTAATGTCATTTCAGTCAGGACAGTAAGTTTACTGTAGTTTGTCAACTATCATTCATTTAGAAAGTCTGGTAATTTAACATGTAGCAGAGGGCAGCGGAGATGGAAGATGGACCTGAATGAATGATGTGTAATGATGTGTGATTTTTTTCAAACCGTGCATGTAGCCACATGGGAAAGCATCATTCAGCTGATCAGAGTATGGTGGAAATACATTCATGAATTGAGGCTGCTATCTGCAATAAAACTAGCCTTAGTCAGCATGACCAGTACCACTTGGACCCCCCTCCTCCTCCCCCAGCTTCGGAGAGGTGAGGTCTGTCCCTTTAATGAAGGGAATTGATTGATTTATGTCTGCGTGATAGATAGAACGATTGTCATCGGAATTACACTGAATTATGGTGACACTGCTTCTGCTCCACAAGCCACTCCCCATATGTCCTATAACTCAAAAGCAGAATGACAATAATACTATCTATGAAATTTATATTCATGATTATAAATTAATTCTTTTTGGCCAGACCAGCAGCGGCAGCAGCCTGGCTTTGCAATTTCCAAACAGCATTTACGGCATTGGCTTGGGAATACTATCTATCAAGCTTGGTGACAAATGTGGTAGATGATGGTCTTTCCCGCCGCTGGCTCAAACATCCAGTTGTGTTACAGGGCGAAAGAAAATGCTATAAAATAACAGGCATCCTTGAGCAGCAATTTCTGACCAGTGTTCCCAGCCTAACATGAAGCTGTACAAGTCTTCTTTTAAAATGAGTACTTAGGAAAGCAGCAAGGAAAGCAGGCTGTATTCCCGTGCGGAGACGAAAGAGCCAGTGGTAGGACGAAATAGCTACAGGAGACTGGAGAGGCTGCAGCCCGGCGTAGGAGGACCTGCCGTCTACAGGGGAATTCAGTGCCTAACCTGGGACTGTAACCTGCAGGTTGAACCCGTTTCAGCAGCAGGGTGGAAGAATGACAGAGGCTTTTCCATGGAGTGCTGGCTGGTTTATGTAAAATACCTTAAAAAAGGAAAATATAGGCACAAGGATGTCATCTAGTCCAACCCCCCGCAGGGAGCAGGGACATCTGCACCCAGAGCAGGGTGCTCAGAGCCCCAAGGGCCAACCTGACCTGCCATGGGGCCAGCGATGGGGCTGCTGCCACCTCTCGGGGCAGCCTGGGCCAGGCTCTCACCACCCTCAGCACCAACAATCTCTCCCTTCTCTCTGCTCTCAATCTCCCTCTGTCAGTGGAACCATCAGCCCTTGTCCTGTCACCACAGCCCCAGCTGAACAGCAACTCACAAGATTCAGCCACACAATTTGCAGCAAA
>NW_010393858.1:130567-132255 GCF_000710305.1 Buceros rhinoceros silvestris
AGGATCCCCTCCCTCGAGCTGCTGCCCACGCTGCTGGGGATGAGCCCAGCACACGAGGGGCTGCTGGGCTGCGAGTGCACATTCTGGTTTCACAGCAATTGCAGACCAGTCTAAGTGCAATGGATGCAGCAGAGCAGTGGCTGACACCAGGGACCTGAGAGGTGCAGAGACACTTTACAGACATTTTGAACAGCTAGAAATGCCAGCAGTGCCGTTTGGAGGTGATTTTTACATTCTGGTGGCTTTTAGTTGGCACATGGCCACAGAATGAAACCTGCTGACAGCCAGGTGTACTGCAGCATTTAGGCTTTCTACATTTTCTTTCCAAATGAGCCTCCTTTGCAACAGTGAAGGCTGAGGCGTGGCAAAGGCTGCTGACCAGGACGCGTCTTCATCCAATGCCTTTTCTTTCCCAGACCACACCAAACACAGAATTTTGATTCAGGCAGGTTCCCCAGGCATTTTGCCAACACTGAAGATTTTTTGCCCCGCTTCATTTATTGGCTACCCCAAACCAAACTTTTAGCCTGGAAATTCACCTAGCTGACTGTTCAGAAAGTCTGTCCTGTAGGATTCATAACTTGTGTCACATGTTGGCCAGTCTTATAAGCCAGGTCACAGAAACACTGCCTGCCATGTGGCATGCACAAGCAGCATAAGTAACACAGCTCCAGCTGAAATGCTACGGAAGAGAACTGATGGCTAAGAGAGGTGAGCTGACAATGGGAGATAGAAATTAGGAGCAATGATTACATTTGTGTGCTGACAGCTTATGTTGAGGAGCAATATATAGAATCACAGAATCGCAGAATGGTTTGGGTGGGAAGGGACCTTTAAAGGTCATCTAGTCCAACCCCCTGCCATGAGTGGGGACATCTTCAGCTAGATCAGAATCATATGAGTATGTACCAAAAAAATGGTACAAGATGACGATGAGTAAGCTGTTCCTTTTGAAATATTTGATTGGCTGTAAGAATTGCTTTTTTGCTTTAGAAAATATGTCCTTTGCAAAAGGACCTGGCAGTTAATATTGCTCCCCTGCACCCTCCTGTTACTTCACCTGCAGGAGAACCTCTAAGATGTACTGAAGTTGGCTGGCTCTCTCAGAGTCTTTTAGATTAGGGGGTTTTTCAGGCGAGGACCAATAAACCGGTGAAGGGTCCATAGAGCTGCAGTGCCGAACAGTTTGCACTTTACTCACCAGATCAGTGGAGTTGGCTCCAAGCACTGCCTGGTGCCCCCTGCTTTTCATCTGACTGGGGAGGGAGGCCCAGGAACCATTGCTGAACTGTTATCACTACGTGATCAGCTCTGAGATTTTTGCTTCTCCTCACCGTAGGGCAAGGGGACTATTTTACCACAACCTCTTGCCACCTGCTGACCTGAGAAAGAGGGTCCGTTTCCAATGCTGTGACTTCCCTAGGAGCTCTCTGGCACCTTTCAGCTGGTGTAGCCCACCTTACCTGCTCTGCCTGGGTTGCTATGGCCTCAGCAGTCACTATTGTCCATTCCTACGAAGTTTTACTAATGGCAATGAGCTCTCAGGCAAGAGTCCCTCTGCGTAAAACGGGTTGTGGCAAAGAGGCATGTTACCATTGTGACCCCATTAACGCCTCGGTCTCAGAGGAGTAGGACAGTGAGATTATCTGAATTATCTTGAGTGTTACAAATAGCAGGAGATTCCTGCT
>NW_010393858.1:132340-136572 GCF_000710305.1 Buceros rhinoceros silvestris
CCTGCTGTAGTCCTGGTTATAAACACAAGGTTGCAGGAGTAGCTTCAGGTGAGACCAATCCCTTTGAGCTCTGCCTTTGCACTCCTGCCTGGTTTTCCTTCTCTGCTTTCCAGCTCCAGCCAGGTGAGCTGGCTTCCAGCTCTCTGTACCGCCCTTTTCTACCCATTTTCGTGCCTGAATTGATTTCCTACAGCATCTTCTTAACCCTCCCTTCTGAAATATAGGAAGAACTTGCAGTCCAGCCCTGTGTATAAAGATACTTTGTGAAAGTTGGGAGCCAGTAAAAACTCCGGTTCATTTCTTCTCTGCCGCCTTCCCTGCTATCAGTAATAACCTGCCCATGTTACCTGTGTTTTCTCTACTCTCTATTTATCGCTTTCATACCCCACTGCCATTCTGTCCAGCCCAACTTTCTCCTCTCCCATCATCTTAAATGCTTTTCCACCACCCTTCCATGTAAATTCTGTCTTACACTTTGTTTCGGTAACAGAAATGCAAGTTTATTACACTGTAAGTCTCCAGCATAGTGAAATCCATTAATCGGAAAGGTTTTTCCATCGGTTCCAAGTGAACAGAGGTGCAGCTGTACGGAATATAGCTATGGTGCTTGAAAATCTATAGAGACAGCATCCAGGAAAGGCAGATTGATCATTTACATAGGTTGTGGTCTTATTCAAAAATTCAAAGTAAAAGATGGGCACATCCTAAGGCACCCTAGGGGCAGATTTTATTTGCTTACAAATCAAATTGGAGTAAACGGTATTGCTAGGAGAACAGGCTAAGAACAGGGTTAATTCCTGCTTAGGCTAGCTTTGAAATATGTTTTTCTATAAATCCAGAGTGACACTGAGGGACAAAAGAACCTACTGGAAAGAACTACAAGAAAACCCAAGCCTGTGATTTGGGAATAAATTAAATAAGCTCAAGCCCTGTGCAGGTTGCCATGTTCTGAGGGCACCTGAGGATGCTCACCAAAGGTCTGTGGCCACATAGCAGACATCCTTTCTCTGGCTCTAAGCAGATCCCTTCCAAAAAAAATGTGTTCCTTGGCTGCGGATCTGCATTTTGACTGTCTGATGAATCAGACATAAACTATCACGGGGTTTGAGGAGCTCATTATTCTGAGCACTTCACTTGCTGTTCTCCACGGCCAGATATCACAGCCTGGAAGAGTTTCTGCTGACTCATCTCTTCCAGCCTTAAAGACAAAATCCTGACCTTGCAGAGCGTACTTAATTGTGCCGGGGCTCAGTGGAGACCTCAGCAGCAGAAGTTCCACGGAATAATCCTTCACTTCCACACCTGCAGCACTGGTAGGAGTTATTGAAGTCTGCTGAAGGGAAAAATAGATTTAGATCCTTTATCTAAATGAAATATCCTGACATTGGTAGTTCCAAAACCAAGCACAAATATTAATCTAGTGGAAGGTAGAAACTGCAGTGTGTTAGTCGTTCTAAAATTAAGAGTAGGAATTAGAAACGTAGTAAGTCATCAAAACCATGGCTCTGCCAAGAGGCTGTTTGGGTATTACATATGAACAGAGGAGCGTTTCCAAAATTACTGATTTAGGAATAGTCCCTAGGTGCAGTTGGATGCAACACATATGGCCTTTTTGATCAAAAGGGACAACTTTTTTCTATGTATTTACATTGCATTTCCCCCCATACATCTCTGACCAAGCATTGAGGAATAGGAGGGGTATCGTCAGAAAAGAAAAGACTAATAATGTAAATTAATAGCTCATTATATGAATGTAGTGTTTCTAATCCCTTTCATCTTAACCAGTCCCCTGGAATGGAAAGCAGGAGCTACTGCCCCAGACTTGTAGTTATGGCAATTTCGCAATATGTAAGGATCGTCAGGAGGGAAAAAGTATAACGCAAGCTGGCTATTATGTTGCCTGAAAGTATCAGTAAATTGAAAAATTCTCTTCATCTATATTTTCTGTTCCTTATTTTCTAATTTTAGGCTTCTCATCACCCTTGCAGTTCGGAAGAAAAATAGGTATTACATGATACAGACTCCATGATGGTTCTGTGGTTCTTGATTCGGAATGCTTTCCAAAAATCCTCTAGGAAAATAAAAAGGCAGGAAGTCCCCAAAGCTTGGAGCTGGGCACACAAATGGCAGCAAACCCAGGGTCAATTCCTTCCAGGGACAAAGGGCTGCCAGTAGCTTTTCCATGCGTTTTAGTGATGGGAGATGGACAACAAGATTTTAGCAGATCCGCTGGAGGATCTTGCAACCACAGGCTTCTGGGAGCAATTTTACTTTCCCCACCCATAGCCAGAGTTGGTTATTCCTGACAGAGCATCTGTGCCATGTTCCCCGAACCAACTTGTGGCTGGGTCACATCCTACACAGCCTCCAGACAGAGTCATCTGCCGTGTCGCTCACCCTGTGCCATGACAGGATTCACTCTCTTTACTTTTTGGGCATCTCTGCATAGAAGTAGAGACAAGCCGAAAAGAAACGGGTGTGAAAAATGTATTTGTTTATATAAGTAAAGTGGGACCAGATTAATTTTAGATGTGAAACTACAGAGGTGGATGGAATTCCAGCCACAGCAAATCTTGCTATTGTTCTGCAAAACAGGTGGTAAAAATCCCGGTGAAATTTGAAAAATATTAATGAAACCATAACAGAAGCATCCACAAACATACCTCTTCTGGCCTGTCTATGGTTTTAATAGACTTTATTTTTTCAAATTTACTTGAAAATATTCGTTCCCCTACTGAAACTCCAACTTGCCAACTCTCAACCCCAGGTGGATTTTTATAGCTGAGATCTAAACCCCTGAAAAATAGCGGTGTACAGTATAATGGAAATGCTGACACAACCTACATTACAGCTGCACGAATTGTGCCAGTATAGTTTATGGAGAGCACATTTTGGTTTTGTCAGGTTTTTAAACACAGGCTGTTGTAAATTTGAAAGAAGAGTGTCTTGTTAAATCTTTAAGACTGTACATATTAGCAGAGATGGGTCTGCACCAAAATCTCCCCTTCCAGCTGCCTTCCTGAACTTCGAGAGAACTGGAAAGCTCACCTGAGCATAGCAGTGGCATCATTATCCTGTTTTGGACTTTTTTAAGTAGGAGGAATTAGTTCTGCTATGAAATACAGCCCCCAGAGGCAAACTCAAAGCAGGAGGCTGCTCCCCTCCAAGAAACAAGGTGGACAGAAAAAGATTGTGAGGAGAAATAGAAGCGCAGTTCACGCTGGACGAGTTCATCCAGGTCAGCGAGAGGGTCAGAATTAGGCTCCTAGTCCATTGCAATGGCAGTTCTAGCCCAGAATTTAAAATTATGCTGTTACCTGAAGTCTAACACCTATGGCAGGTATTTATCTGCCCAGATTGCACTGAACTGAAGGTGTTTACAGACTGAAGCCATAGCTGCGATTCAGAAAATTAACTATTTTGTCTTTAATAAGTGTCTGTGGACGAAAGTTGAATTTAGGCTGAAAACCTGTTCTCAGTAGCTTCTGGGAAAGTTTATCCTGAACCCATGAAAACAAAGTCATTGTGGAAATGCAGGAAAAAACTAAATGTCACCACTTGGGCTCCAGCGTCATTTGATTGATAACATCAGCAGGATGTCTCTCCAATACGGCTATGAAGGTGGCACCTTTCTAGGGCATCTGAAAGCTGGCAGACATTAACCCAGAAGAAGGAAAAGAGGGAAAATCTATTTAAATCTGCACTGATCTTTTATTGGCTTTTCCACTTCTCATAAACAGTTTGTAACTGTACATATATTATCAGACCAAACATCATGTATAACTTCTCACTCAATAATCCAATTGATATCAAGGTGATTTATTCAGTAGCAACAGTTCTTAAATGGGCCATTTTATAACCTAGGCAAAGGTTAATCATCCTTAGCTCCTTAAGTGTGATCTTAACAGTACTGCTCGTGCTTACCGGGGAATTTCAAGCAGTGCTGTGGTTTATAGTTAATTAGGAGACATATTCTTCACTGGTGTTGAAAGGGAAACCATGGTGTTAAAATATTATTAGTAGTGTTGGTTGCCCTATTTTTGGGTACTCAGCCATGACACGCAGGACCCTACTGTCAGAAGCCAGGGTCTCAGCATTGCCTCGTTATCAGGCTCTTTACAGAGATGTCAAGCCGAGAGCCCAGGAATCGAGGACATTAGAACCACTTGTCACTTTTGTTATAGTTGGCTCTGTTCGAGTCTTATTGTAGCCTGTCAAAAGTCAATCAGCAG
>NW_010393858.1:136696-140015 GCF_000710305.1 Buceros rhinoceros silvestris
AGCCAAAACAAGACGTCGCTCTCTCTCAGTTTCATATTCACAGTGAAGCAGAACATCTGACCTGGTGGCACCAGAGTGACACCGTCAGCAGGATCAGCATACTGGCCTGGTGGCCACACCAAAGGCTTCCATCATGCCTTAAGCATCCTGGAAATAAAATGGTGACGCAGCTCAATTTAATCTCTCTGATCTCTCTTGAGAACCTCTCTTCTTCAGGCTATTCCCACATAGACAAAAAGATTCTGTCTCACTGAACCTATTTATTGACCGCAGCTGTCACCCCTGCTCTGACCAGTGACCTTATCTGAATATTCAAATCCATTGCAGATCACAAGTTCAAATGATTTCCTTACCCTTTGAAAGCCCTGTTTTCATAGTGAGCTGATTGCAAATGACAATATTATAAGGGGTGTAATTGAGATTCTACAAACAATTTGCACCTCAGATTTACAAAAATAATATGTATGGAAGTGTGAACTCTGCTGACATTTCCTTCCCCACCAGACTGCTGAGTTTATCCTGGTTGTGGAAACGAGATTGTCCCCCTCAGGTACTGGAAGACACATTGTGAAGAAAGATTTTAGAGGGAGTTGCTGAATCTGCTGCTACGACTTATGAACAGCTGATTCTGATTCATCCTCTCGGGTGGGTGGGAATTGAGGTCGTAGGCCATCCGCCTTCCATCCTTCCGGGAGGGTAAGGAGTGCCAAGCACAAGCTTGCACCATGCTGGGGGACCCCAAACTCACCACTGTCTCCTTAAACACAAGCTGCTGAAACTCATCTTCCTTCTTTCCTGAGCACCAATGGCTTTCAGCACGCAGAGATGGCCACAACCTGTTCTAGTTAGTCTCCAGTGTCATGGCATTTGTTTGATTAAAAAATACTCTGTCCTTCATTTGAGTATTTTTTCCTCTAAAGGGGATCCTTTTCATTATTATTATTTTATTGCTACTTTTTTCTAGACAAACATTATTTTCTAGTATTTTTAAAATATTTGGGATCAGCAAAGAAGCTATATAGAAATGTTGATTTTTGCCCTAACTTCCTTCTCCTTTTCCTTCCCTCTTCTACTTTCTATAACATTTCTCATTTCTATTTTGACTGCACTTCCTTGATTTTTTCCCCGTCTTTCATATTTTTCCACAAATAGCAGAAAGCAAACTTTATGTTATTGAACTTAAATCTTCATCTGTGCTACTCAAATGACTTCAAAATTGTCAGAATTAACCGATCCTAACAAGAATTTCAGTAGAAGCCCCATATCTCAAGTGGTTCTCATCTAGCTGTCCGCCTGTCCATCCATCATTCCATTGACTTAGACATCCTGCTTTGAGGTGCTGTGTGTTTGTTGCTTTAAAGCGGAACGAATCAACAGACATGGTGGACTAAGAAGCTGGATGAGGTGGGACTGGGGTGCACACGATGGTTATAACTAAACTCACAGAAAACGCAGCTTGCTCAAACTCCTCTAAGGCAGCATGAATCAGTCCAAGCCAGTTCTGAGTGTGCAGAGGTTCGTGACCTCCACAGACCTGTTCTCATGAGGAAGGCACGGACACAGACATCCCAAATTTCTAGACTCTGATTGTCACACACATCATGCAAATACTTGTGTGGAGATCTTTTACAGGGCTTGATTTTCAGAGCCAAGGAGTGCTGCATCGTCTGTTGATGTTGGTTGTAAATGGCAGCAGAACTTCAGAGCTTTTCTAACAACTGGTCTTTTAACTCCCCCGTTCCTCAATTTCCCCACCTATTAGAGTCCCCTGATAATAGTTCCCAGTGCTATTTATTCTTATTATTATGAACTGTCCAGTGCAGAATGTAAGGCTTAAGTGCAGCCATATTCCTAAAGCCTTTGGAGATCGTCACATGGATGGTGATATGGAAGCACGGAGCATTGTTGTAAATTTGAATTTTCTGCGGTATGTTTTCCAAATGACAATAGAAATAGCGCAGGAAATAATAAAATGAATAAAACACATTACTTCATTCTGGTTCCATTTGGAAAGCCAGGGTGTGAGATGAAGGGTTCTGTTCTCCAGGTGGTGATCTCCATGCATAGTATAGTGTTTGTCCTGAATTTCATTGCTTTAGAAAAAGCCATGAGAAGTCTTGATTTAGATGGCGTTTAATGTGTGTTTTATATAACTTCTGTGATATAATCAGTTACCAAGGGAATCGATGAGGAAACTTAAAGAGCAGTAAAAGCTTCAGCTATTGCTCTCTCTGCCCAGCTATTGGCTTGCTGGGTACACAAACCCAAAAATCCCAGGTCACCTCTACCCATCGCCTGCGTTGCTGCCCGCACGGCTGCGGCACAGCCCGGCGTCCTCCCGCCGGAGCTGTCACCAGCCAACCCACGGCCGGCCAAGGCAGTTGGTGAGCTGGGGCAGTGAGACAGCGCGGGGGGCCGTAAATCACCTCGCCTTCCTGCGTAGCTGGGAATAGTAATGCACAAGCCATAGGCAAGTATATTAATGTCTCCAGCTATCCATAAATGAAAAATCATGTACGGCAACATTCTCTTTATTGTTATTCCAACAGAGGGCTTTTTCCCCTTTTTCTTTTCTTTCTATTAGAGCCTCTGTTTTATTTTTTGAAAAACATTTTACCTGCTCAAAGCTTTCTGTCCACTGTGGCATGTGAGCGTTCTTTCCCATGAATAAAACCTCATCTCTTTTACCTCTTCTCTATTTATGAAACAATAGCATTAAATTAGACTCTTCATGGACGTGGAGAAGGAAGTCATGGGGCCAGCGATTTCGCCAAACTGGGGCAGGCACCAACAATCCTGGGAAACCGTAGCCCCATTGAAACCTAGTATGAAGAATGTGGGCAACATTTTAAATTGTTTTTAATATGCTTAACCATGCATTTAATTTAAGCTTAATGAGACAGTTATTGTATGCTGACTAAATACCATGAGGTTATTAAAAACATATTTACAGCGATTAACAATGATGTAATAGATACATATTTATGCCATCATTGGTAAACCGCTAATACTAGGTTTTTAATTAATTGGCGTGTACTCAATATACAGTAGGGCTCTGGAGATATTTATTACATTCAGTTTATGTTGATGAAACACCAACTGGTTTAATGAGGGTTAATTGATCTAACTATTAAAATATACATTTCCTATCCTGTGGTTATCAGAGCTTAAATCAATGTAACATTCAAGCAACCAGAATTCAGTCTGTGCCTAACAGGCATGGGATAATTCACCAGTGTTTAGGGAGAGTGGGGACTTAAATGATATATTGAGTGGAGAGCAATTAAATATATAATATTATATCATACAAATATATACT
>NW_010393859.1:0-219 GCF_000710305.1 Buceros rhinoceros silvestris
GAACGTTCCCTGGGTTCGACTGCATCCACACGGCAAGTTTCAAGAGCAGAAGGAGCTGTGTGTGTTCCTGTCATCCTGCACGTAGAACCGACACACGATCAAAGACTTCAAAACACGGTTCCTGCCTTTCCGCTGTTGATCTCTCGCTGTACCACACATCTGTACCAACAGCCATCTTCAGAACAAAGCCCACCATAAACCTGGAAATTAGGAAAAAAG
>NW_010393860.1:0-9277 GCF_000710305.1 Buceros rhinoceros silvestris
GATACTTGGGATTATTAACTGAAAAGGTCTCGCAGCACCATTTTATGTTATTTTTATTTATTCAGCCACCCCGACCTTTCTTCTCCGAGCTCACAATAGCCAATATCATTTCACGGCTTTATCACAGCTGAGAACGCTGGCGGTTACACAGACACTGCTTTTGTACCATTTGTGTCTGTTTGTTTCACATATATGTGGGCTAAGGCAAAAAATTCTTCACTCTTGACCCTTCCTGCAGAGGGTCACACCACCGGTTCCACTACCCATCCCTTGCCAAGCTCCTCTCCAGTGAGAAACCTGGAGGGACTGAGAGCAGGAACTAGTTACTCACAAATAATGAGAAGACAGGGACCAGCTAAGTCATAAATGAAGGCCTTGTCCTTGGGATGCAGGTGGATTGGGCAAAACAGGCAGCCAGTAATCAGGAAAAAAGAATCCTAAAGGAGATAATGAAGGCAAAAGTAAATTAAATTTGAAGCATGAAGCTATTGGGTTTGTAATGAGACAAATTACCACAAAATATATTTTCTAATTTCTAAGATTCTTTGTCTCATAAACTTAGTTCACAAATTGGTAGAAGCTGCACTTAGCTTTGCAGACTGAAAGCAAAGACTTTCCCAAGGGACCAAGAAACATTCTCAGAACTCGCTCGGTGTTTGTCTTTTGTCTCCAAGCTCTTACATACCCTGGTGGAATCACGTGATAATGTCAGACAAGTTATTAAAAAAATCCATCAATGTTTATCTGGAGGACAGAGGTAGTAGAGGGTCCACTCTACACAGAAAATGACCTTGAAAGCAGCACGAGCAGTTTGAGAAACAAAAGCCAAACAAAACCCCACCATCTCAAAACCCAGGGTAGAAAGTTTGTTTAATATTAGGCAGTTAAGAATACAATAACATTAAATCCCAGTTCTCTATAGCTGGCAGAGAGATATGGGCCAATTCAGCCACTTAAGATGTGGCAGTTCCTCTGGCACTTACTTCTCTGCGTTGACTAGAGGAACAACCCAGAGCACCTAGACCCCAATTTGCCCATATTTGGGTACATATTTAGACATACTTGCTTAAAATTAGATGAGATTAATATGTGCCATGGTGTCCAACAGGTTAATAATATATGATATTACATGAGGAGGAAATCCAGACCAATGTAAATGTAGCTCTATGGACATCATGGCTGAGGGTAAAATGTCATTTCTTCATGGTAAGTATATTGAATATAGACAAGAAGTAGATCTATATAAAGATCTTATTCTGACCACCAGTACTTTGTATTCAGTGGGTGCCAGCTCGATCAAATGCTTGTGTCATCTTCAGCAGGTCTGCTTCCTCAAGTCATATCACAGCACCGCTTCAATCAAACCACATAAGCTTTGGAGGCCAGCAGAAAGAGAGACCCTGGGAGATAATATAGAGCATTTTCTGTTTCTAAGGTAGTTCTAGACAAACAATTTCCCAATTCAGGTAAAAGAACGTCATCTTTCTGCTTGTTTTCTGCACTTTTGGTAAGCCTTTCTGTTTTACTTTCTGTTTTATTTTTGAATGCCTCCCCCAGCCCAGAGTCAATTTTAGTAGAAAATCCGATCACATATGCCCTTACAGGCTAATTTATATTTAGTGTCCTCGTGTTTATTTTTTGGTGAACATATGCCCTCTGAAGAAAACCAGTTGCATGGGAAAAGAAAAATTGTTATTGGGAAATAACTGTGATTTTTTTACTTCATTTTTTTTTTCCATTTAGAAACAGCTTTTCTTTGTACACAAGCATGAAAGAGTGGGGGTAAAGGAGCACATGAAGGCAACTCACTTCTTAATCAGCCAGAGTGGCTGATTAACAGGCAGAAAAAAGAACAATTTAATTTTTCTGACAAATGCATAAAGAAATTGATTTTATCCTTAATATCAGCTGTGAAAACCAATGAACTAACTGTCCAAAATGAATTTCCTTTAGCTTAATTGTACCAGCCCTTAGAAAAGTGAACTCCATTGCCATGGGCATGGAATAAAATGCTGAATCTTGAAGCAGCTCTCTGAGGACCCCTTTATAGTGCTGCCAAAAGGAAAGGTGCCCTCGATAGAACATGCAGCTGGTGTAACAGAAACGAAGGCCTAAGCTGTTTTTCCTTGTGCCACCTGCAGAAATTTCGTAAAAGCTCTCAGCAAGTCCTTCCAGTCATTTATGCTAACTCTGTTCCTATCCCACAGCCTGATTTCAACATGACTTTGGAGGCACAGGCAAAGATCCTACAGCTTTCCACAAGACGATGGGTGGTTAGTAGAATACATAACAAACCAGTTATTTATGGAATTCCAATGACCTTGGATGACACAGACAATACTAGAAGTGGCACATTTGCCTGTGAACTCTGCAGATGAGCAGTGAAACAAAGCCATCTGCTGCTGTAAAAAATATCCAGAGCAGTGAACACATGATAAAGATTAAGTAGACTGTGATTGCTACCATTGCGGAAGTCTTGCAGAACTTACAGGTGCAAGACAGAGGGGAAGCAGAACGGAACAATAACTGTTAATCATCCTGCTTGAGCTCTGGTGTAGAGAGATACTGTGATAACCAAAACTAACCCACTCACCCATATAAAGAATTAAAGGACAAAATATACAGAATTTTAGATTTAGAAGTGGAAATGGTGGATTCAGTGAAAAATAAGTAACATAGAGAGGAGGATCAACCCATTCCATTCCTCATATAAATATTTTTTTACATTAGAAAACTATATAACGACTGGAGTTGGATGAACACTAAGATATTAAACAGAAAAATCTCTCCAGAGTAACGTAGAGAGGAGTGTCAACCCATTCCTTAAATATTATTTGACCTTAGAAAATTACATAACAACTGGAGCTGGATGAACACTAAGATATTAATTGGAAAATTAATCCAGAAAATATGAATTCTACAGATTCTGCTTGGCTTTTTATTGCATTTTTCAGAAAGCTTCATATGTTCTTAATTTATTGTCACTAGCTTGTGAGTCCTCAGAGATCCTTTTCAGCCTTTAGGAAGCAGCGGGATTTTCAGGAAACACTCAAGCTCTTTATACCAACATGAGCTAGAAAATGTTCCTTTCATTTGCTTTCCCTTCCCCTTGAGCTCATTTAATATATAGCCAGAAGCTGCTGGGGTTCTAAACCAGAACATCAAGTATTTCTGCAAAGCTGCCAGGGGCTTGATAATTATAATGAGCAGCACTCAAGGAATCGCATTCTGCATTGCCTCACACCCTCTTTCACACACAGAAGGCATTAAGCTTATACAATGGCTTAGCTGACGACAGATTTGGTCATCTATGGATTACAAATGAGAACATTACACAAATAACAACATCAAACAATGTTACTGTGTATTACGATTGATTTTCTCTGCAGTGCATCAGATTTCAGCTGTTCTTTCAGGTTGCATATAACCCAGACTGTATGTTAAGGAAAACGGGAAATTCTGATTTCTGATGGGGAGAGAATGGAATAACTGCTTCCTCAGGACATTGAGATATTGAACCAGTATGGAGCCCGTGGCTGGTGACTGTGTGATCGTGGCATAGGAATCGATTTATTTACCTAGCACTCTGTATAAGGGAAAATGTATGGTCCGAATACATACACACACATAATACTGAAGCCGTAAAGAGTGGACCATAAGGAACTGATTCACCATTCTCTTATAAACTGAAGCCCAGAGAGTAAAGGACTGAAAAATACAGAGCAGGAGGGAAATGTGTGATTCAAGCTTCTACAGTACTTGGAAGGAGGGTAATGTTTTCCATATAATTAACCATCCTTTTTTTCTTAGGCAGTGTGTCACTGTGGTACATCATAGTGATAGGCCAGAAGTTGCCTTACCCTTGTTAATGTTGTCAAGAAGTTGTGTATATTCCCAACGACTTGCAAATTATTAGCAGCTTAAAAATATCTGAACACCAGGATCCTGTTCCATTGGCTAAACACCAAACAACTGAAACAATTTGCCTATCAACTAAACTGACATTAGAGTACCCATCCTTCCAGACCTGGCTTTGTGAAGAACAATCACAGAATGTGTTGGGCTGGAAGGGACCTTTAAAGGTCATCTAGTCCCACAGCCAACAATAACGTTTAGCAAAGGTTAGAACTTTACTGAAGGTGGCCAGGCGGCAAAGGTCAGTGATTGGCCTGTTCTTAGACAGGCCAGTGGTGTTATCTGCACTTTGATGGAGGACAGATTCCCATCCAGTGAGAGTAAAAGGTGGGGACATACTTGAAATCAACTTCATTAAAAACTTGGTATGAAATGCAGGTTTATCCTATGCTCATGAATATTTCTTGAAAACAATGTAGGAGTCTGGAAACATACGGGAGAAATATTTTTTTATATTTGGGATAAAAACCTGTAGAATACAGAAAAAGCCTTTTCTACAATTTTTCTGTGTCGAGGCTAAACTCTAGCAGGCACTCTATCCCCTGATGACCCCTCCCCAGCTGAAAAAATGAGACAGGAGACCCACAGGTTGAAATGAAAAGGGACTTAACAAAATCAATACTAATATTAATATAAATGCCAACATGAATGATACAAAGTGATACTCAGCCCAGCGAGCTTACAGCAGTCACAATAAATGGAGAAGCAGATCCTCAGGAGCAAAATGACACCCAGAGAGGAGTCCCCACCATCAGCAGACTTCCCCTTTTATACTGAGTGTGACATTTATGCTCTGCGATACACCTGTAGCCAAGCTGGGGCAGCTGCCCTGCCTGACTCGTAACTGCTAACGGCCTGCAGACCACAGCGAGGCAAGGGTTCCGTCCCAGCAAGACCAGGGGAAACATCAACTAGTTTGGCAAAAGTTCTGCAAAGGCTTTAGAGGTAAAGCTGGGATAGGGTGTTTGGGATGCCGCTGTCTTTCCTAGCCGTTGTGATGGGAGCTCTGAAAACGCTGTTGGTGGTAAAAGAATCTAACCACCATTCTCAGAGAGGTTTGAAAGGAAACCGTGCTGAAAAAAGGTGTTCAGATTGGCATGAGAATCTTTTGTTCTCGTTAGAAACCTTCTCAATCAGTGTTACTCACACAGGCACCCTCCTGATGTGCAGGTTAACTGTAGGATTTGGGGGACTCTGTCCAGGTAATGGGAGAACACAGGAGTGACTGGTTGGACTTTTGTAATCTACCTGGCAGCACAAAATGTATCAAACACTAAATGGTCTTGTTCTTCTGAACAGAGAGGAACATCTTCTCCTTTGTGATTCAGTCCTGGCCCCTGAGAACTTTTAAACCCGAAGCAGTTCTGCAATTTCCAATGCACCTGCATCCACTTCGGGAATTTTTGGAAGTGTATGTCTGAACCACACGCACCTTTACCGATCATACAGATACAGGCAAGTTCTGGCAAGTTAATTGTTCAGGTGAATGTTTCAGACCAGATGTCTCGTGCAGAGATGCTACAAAGCAATGAAGGGTCCGGGCTGTCTGGTTGTCAGAATATAGACAAATCATCCCAAAGTTATTGTGTGATTGCTGGACAAGTCCTATGATGCAATGAGCTCGTGAAATATCATGAAAAAGCCCCCGGTAAAGCAATGACTATTATTCAGATCTAGCTGAAAGAACTTCAATTGCTTGCACAGTATGAAAAGGAAAGCAAGACTCTAAGTCTTCATAGCTTCACAGAATTCATGCCTTGAGGGCGCAAATTAGAAGTGTGACCACTTAAAAATATCCTGAGAGTATCACTTTGATGAATATGACTTCTCTCTGTGCCTCGGTAACTGTGTGCCAGGTTTGCCACGTGCTTTAAGCTATTTATAAACTGCAGTGATCTGTTTCATTGACAAGCATGTAATGTTTGTAAGTTATAAAAAAACTAGCGTGAAAAATGGAGATATTCATAGAATTTGGAGCCAGAAGGATTTTTCCTTATTCTCTTGTTCCTGATCATATAAAATTCCTTCTGCCCAGGAATGGCTCAAGACTTGTTATTAACATCAAACTCCAGCTTTTGAAGGGATAACCTTAAAAATCAGTGGCACTACATATTCTCCATTAAAGAACATATTCTCTATATATTCTCTATCAGAGGAAAAACTTCCAGGATACTAAGTTTCTTGAAGGGGGCTGTACGGGTAACGTTGAAAATTAAATCTATTTTTTAAAATTTGGTCAAATACTCCTAGTCAGGTTTCTGAAAATCACAGTCCCTAGTGCACGCAAAGAAGAATGGCCTTGTCTCGAGTTGTTGGAGGAGTATGGGGGACCTCTGTGACCTTTACAACATGCTGAATTCCTCAGAGAGACCTTTCTGGAGAAGCAAGTGGCTGTAGTGGATTCCTACAGATCTAAACCGGGCAAAGCGGGGAGGAAGAATCAGGAAATCATTATGTTCTGAAGAACAACAAATTGCCTTGTTCCCAGTAAGGAAGATCTCAGATTTGCAGAAGTGGAAATGAAATTACTGCAATTAATACAAAATTTCCAAAGAGGGTTGTGGCAGCCAGATCTTGGCTTGTGTGCCTCAGAGAAACGCTAAACCGAGTCCTTCTGCCCTCCTACCCTTGCTTGCAGCAGCTGTAGAAAAGCAGATATTCCTGGATGTTCCTAAACTGTGGATTGCTAGAAAACGGCAGGAGATCGCCAGGGAAATGTTGCCCGTTTTCTTATATTTTTTAAAATAGTTGTTAATTATCTGGAGGCTGGAAGGTGATGTATAGTGGAATAGAAGGAAAACAAATAAATATATTCCCCAGCAGTTCAGTTTTCCACAGTGCTGCTTCTGCTGTTTAGGAGCGATTACGTACGAGATTGCAAGTTTAAAGTTTTTTAGCTTTACTTTGGTTTCTCTTTGCCATTCCATGGTATCTGCAGAGACTGATGCTTTCAGAAGTGCTTAATTTTTGCAAGGTGTGCGTGAATCAGCTCATTCGGCTTATCAGTCCTTCCTAAGAAGTGAAATAATATTCCTTACCAGTAAATTTCCTTTCTCTTTTTCAAGAGATCTATGTTTCCAAGTTCTTTCCTACCCAAGCTGTTATTGGAGATTAAATCCTTATATTTTATAGGAATGCTCTCTTTGATAGGAATTGTGGTTTACTGTGATATAGCCCCGTGGGTATCACAGTGAGATCTGTCTCTAGCCTCCAGCAGCAACAGCTTCATTCTGCCTGGGTTCAGCTAACTTTGAGATGGTAATGGGTACTTTCTTCTCTTGCTTTCTGTGTGATGTTGCTTTCTTTAACAGGAAAAAATTATCACAGAGGGGAAAAGTTTTCCTCTGTGCCTTTACTAGTATCACACAACTTCTGATGCCTGTGAATAGCATCTGAGGGAGGACATTTCAAAAGGGTTATGAGTATTTCACTCCAGGCCCTAAAATATAGGGAGAAATTTGTCATATTTCTGAAAAAAAACCTGAAAAACCAAAAAACCTGTTCATCTGGTAGATCAGTTTTATTGTTTTATTTTTATTTTACAATTTCATTTACACTGGTACCCAAACAAAGTTGTCCTTAATGTTTTAACCATATTATTAACATGTTTTCTGACCAGCCAGTATAGATGAATCAAGGTAGTACGCCTGGCATTAATGCTTCCCCACTTTTTCTAAAACAAACAAATCCTGGCTAATACTATGGGATTTTTCTGGCTTGGCCTCACACAGTTTTTTGCCATCCTTGTCTTTAAAAAATGGAGCAGAATTTCCATCTGAAATACCAGGAGTGTGCTCTTGATTTTGTTTTCATATGTAATTAGAACATCAGGAAAAATAAAAGCTTGCAACTAGTTTAGGGTTGAGACCAGGGCTTTCTCTTCTGGAGGAGCAGAACTTAACATCTTTGTTAAGATTAAAAGCATAAGTGTATACAAATCCACTTGAAAACCCTTAATGTAGAGTGTTCTTTAAGGCTATGGAACAATTTCTCTAATCAGAGCACTTTTAAGTTCGAGGTTTTAATTGCAGATGTAGCCAGCAAATATAGAAAAAGGACCCAGCACATTAAACTGTGCTAAGAGAATGTTATTGATGAGGTAAACATGATTAATGGGACCTAACCTTGGTCCCATAAGTTCGAAGGAGTGGATATATTGAATAGTACTTGCAGTTTAAAGGTGTGTTTGTGAGAGACGTAAAAGCTGAGGAGTATCTGGCTGGGACACATCAAGTTTTACTGGACTGCCAGAGGTGATGTATCAAACCTCAACTCTTACTCTCCTTTCTTGTGGGTCCCATGCTGCGTTTTCATCCTTTGCCATGACCTTGACAACTACGACTCCTACTACTTGGTAAACCACCTCTTTAACCAATAAACTTAACACCATTTTTAGCCTTCAGCTTCTCTACAAAGCCCTGTCAACACTTTGGGTTTTGCTGGTGCAAGCCAGCCGTTGTGTCCCTTGAATGAAGCCCCCTACATAAACAGGACAGGTCTTCGACTGACACACAGTTCCCGGCAAAATTTCGGAGTGATCGTGCTCCAGTGACATACCCGCTCCTGTAAATGCTTGCCACAGCATGCTACATCACCTGCTGACACAGCCCCTCGCAACGAGGGCATGCCGTGCTCCAAGTAATGGCAACGGCTCTTATGCTGGCTGAAAAATCAGCTTGCTGTCAATCTTCCTACTGAATACCCTGCCCATGCAGACAATCATAATACCTGTTGTTAGAGCTGTGGTCATAGAACTTTTGTATGTCAAAAAGCCTAAAAAAGTTGTCTTAGATGCTGTGGTTTGGAGAATTTAATATCTGATAGGCACATCATGCTGTTTCTGGAAGTTTGCAGCCCTTATGGTATTTTATCACAGATCTTGCATTTATATTTGCCTTTGTTAACATCAGGAACATCCAAAGGAAGCAAAGATGCATCTTCCAATTCACACTTATTTTTATAATTATCCCCAAAGCCTCGAACAATTGAAGCTCATCAAATGACCTTTAATCTTTTATTACGAAATTATGAATTTGTCAGAAGGATCCTGCAGATGATAAGATCATAATCCTTGGTGACTTCAACGCCCGAGTAGGTAAGAACTCTGAAGCCTGGAAAGGAGTACTAGGCAAGCATGGAGTAGAAACTGCAATGACAACAGTCGCCTCTTGCTAGAGTTTTGTGCTGAGCAGCAGCTCACCATCACCAACACTATTTTCCAGCAGAAAGACAGCCTGAAGACAACCTGGATGCATCCTCGATCTAAACACTGGCACCTCATTGACTATGTCTTAGTGCGCCAGAGAAATGTTTGCGATGTCCGTCGCACCTGAGCGATGCCTAGTGCGAATGTCAAACAGAC
>NW_010393861.1:0-5000 GCF_000710305.1 Buceros rhinoceros silvestris
CTGGCGGCTCGCCTGCAGGCTGCAAGTCTAAACGCAAAGCCGTGGCCTGGCGTGTTCTGGGAAAGTGCATCCGGGTTCGTAGCTGGTTTGCTCTTCGTCATTGTAGGGAGTCAGGGGTGATGATAACGTGCTCAGGGTCGGTTTCGAAATTAGCGGGAGCAGCACTATTACGGACTTCAATGCTGCTGTCAAGTGGAGGAAGTTTCATGACCAACCCAAAATCCCAATGTGTGTCAACCCAAATCCCATGGCAGTTGGTGGTGACTGGTCCTGAGATGTACATCTGGTGTGATACGTGCCACACTTCATGAGCTTTCTAAAAGTTAATGTGCAGTGTATGTCTTAAGGTCTGTAGTTCAGCGTGCCGAGTGCTCAAGTTGCAGTGCCTTGGTGTTGCCCTATGTTGCAGACAAATGGTACGTCAGTTGGGTGCTAGTGAGGGACACGAGGTACCTTGACTTCTTCCCACCATAAACCATTTCTCCTCGTGAAACGTGCTGTGAGGAGAATTGCTTTAGGTGACAGCTTTAGAACGAAGGCAGCTTTTAATGTTCTGATGATCTCTGCCTGATGCTTGGTATGGGGCAGTGTCGCTTTCATATAGAAGGTGAAATTTATGTATGATAAATCTAATTATAGGACCAGGCTGCTGCTGTATGCTGTCTCCTCTCAGGCCAATGTGAAACTCAAGCTGCAGGTCTGATTTTGATCAAGGCAGAAAATAAACTGAGTAAAGGAACACTGTCATGTCCTGTAGAGACTTGCTGTGAAACCTTCCCACTTGTCTTTCTCTTCCTGTAGTAACCTGGGATGCTGCTGAAAGCACAGAGAGGGAACAGGAACCTTTTTTGAGTGTTTTGCTACAGTTAGTGAAAACTAACTGTAAATGTTAACTGAAAATGTTTTCGTTATATCTCACCTGCTCATAATAGCTTTAAGTATCTTTGCAGTTTGTGTATGTTTTACTTTTTGCACTTCAATACAGACCTGGTAAAGGGTTTTCATGAGGAAGCCTGTCTTCTTTTGAGTCAATGTAGCCTAGAAAAAGTTGTCAGTGAATGGTGACACTGGGCAGTGTTTACATGTAGCATACATTGACTTGTAGTTTAGTTCAATTGTTTTTTTTTTTTTACCTGTCAATTCTTCGGGATAACGCTGTACATGAAACAAAGTGTTTTGACAGCTCCCTTGTTAGTGGAGGGAAAACAGCACATCCTTGGTAACTGCTGGATGCAGGTACATTGGCGTTTGGTTTGCATTAGGAATTGAGGACAGTGTCTTTGGGAAAAAACAGTGTGCAGGTTCTCATACCCTCAGATCTCGGTGAGTACTGTGGACTTGTGAAATTCATATGTTGGCAACTGCCAGGCAACTTCCTGACTAGCCTGGTGGAGGAAGGCCAAAGCCACTAGTTTTGGTGATGTCTGAGCTCTGTTTAGGTAAGCCTGAAGTTTGAAGGCTTTCCTAGTATGTTTCTGGTAACTTATTTGGGAAAACTGTATGTGTTGATGTGACTTGCACTAGCCAAACTGTGGTTGGGAAATAGACATGTTTTTACAAGCTTTTGACAGCACTGTGACACTGCACCTTAATTGTTTGTTGCACTGGCTTGAGTTGTAGTCTTGATCTGACCTCAGTTTTGCAGTGAGCAGTAGTTTGTGAACTTGTGTAGTGGCAAGCTGAAGCAGTTGGTTTTTTGCTGCTGGACTCACAGGTGCAATTATTGCAGGGTGAGAAGAAAATCTTTCAGAGGGCTATCAGTTTCGAACTCATATTCTTGGTTCTGTCATGTGTAGGGTAATTAAAAGTAGGGTTTTGTATATTAATGTTGGTTGTTAATATCTATAAAACAGGTTTTGTATGTGTATGTTACTGGTTTGTTGATAACTGTAGAGCAGATGTTCTGTATGTCACTTAGCCAATTTTATGTTCCGAAGTAACTACTAGAGTATCATTTTCTAGAGTATAGTATACTCTAGTATACTAGAGTATCATATTCTCCATTTCTCAGAAATGCAACGCCGCGTCCGCTGTATGCGTTCTGCTTTGCTGCTTGAAAAACCCTGCAAAACAAACAATTACCTTAATGTTGGATGAACACAAGGGCACAAGGCATCCTTCGAATGCCGGTCCATACTGGTATGAGGCTGCTGGTTTACTGGTGTGGACTGTTTTTTCCATATTGGTCTTGAAGAGAATTAAGATGTCACACTAGAGAAAGGGCTTTTGGTGCTTTGTTGAAGAGAGATCTGGAGCTAATTGGAAAAGTGGATACAGTGGTAGGGAATTGGTACGCCTGTTGATAGATGTGAAGAGTTTTAATAGCAACGTCTGAAGCTCGTGAACTGCCTCATCTGTATGGAGGTTGGATATAGTTGTCAGAAGCCGAATGCTCTTGCTAATTCTGTGAGAACACAGCTAGTTCAACAGTTAGTTCACGTGAGAAGCTTTTGATTTGAGAGAGTTTGTCTTGTGGAAGTACAGCACGATTGTACGTGACTGGCAGAAATATTTGTGTGTGGAAAGTGGAGGATTTGGAAATGTGCTACACTTTTTTCAGGTTTTCTGATAGCTGTGTGTGGTTGCAGAGTAAGTTAAAATGTTGTAGAAAGCATTTTCATAGATCATAATGGATCATACTTTTTGTTTTGAGCTTGTAAAATCATCTTTAGAAGTATTTAAAGAGATCATCTCAAACAAAATACTCTTTTGAATGGGTGCATAAGCCCTATGCCTAATAATTAGGAATGTTTAATTTGTGTGCATATTGGCTTGCATTTTTAATTGATGCAAATAATGAAGTGTTTCCTTTTGAGCCGTGGTAGTTCTTGATATTTTTTTTTGTTGTTGTTGTTGCTTACTAATATGATGGGATGATCATTAGTTGATTTGAAGATTTCAGTGTGCTTTTAAAAATAAAAGTCATGATCAGAATTACCTGCTGTACAAAACACTGTGCAGCAACACATCCTGTATGTAGTATGTTGGGAAGATGTTCTCATGATAGTATTGGATTATGGCAGGTGTTTGTATCGTGTTATTGGGAGGAAAGATAAGTTTTGATCATCTAAAACTTTGGGGTTTTACTGCTCTCTGGGGAAGGGGACTTGACTAAACTTCCTTTATTTGTTTTAGTTAACAAATGTTGACAAAAGTCCAATCCAGACGAGTACTTAAATGCTTCTGTTTAACTGCACTGCCCTGTAAATCTATTCTGCTTGTGTTTGTTTCATAAGCAGTTGTGTAGAGGCTCCATAGGTAAGTACGTGGAATTAAGCCTGTGGTGGGTGAAACTACTACAAGAAAGTAGTAAAATATCTTTTTGTCACTCTTTGTAGTTTCTTGGGATAGCAGAGTAAGCAACTGCAGTAGAAAATGGTGCAAAACTTTTATGTACATGTAAGTCTAATCTGGCCAGGGTAATTTAAACAAGTTCTCAAAAACTGCAGGCCTGTGTGTGTAGTGTTGCTGATAAAACTCTGCTCTTCCTTAATTTAGGTGGTTGAGCTTGTAAAGCTTGACAGTACAGGATTTTGGGTAAGATACATTAACGGATTAACCATCTTGTTTTAACAGGAAAATGTTTATCGGCGGGCTTAGCTGGGACACTACAAAGAAAGATCTGAAGGACTATTTCTCTAAATTTGGTGAAGTTGTAGACTGCACTTTGAAGTTAGATCCCATCACTGGTCGATCAAGAGGCTTTGGCTTTGTACTCTTCAAAGAATCAGAGAGCGTAGATAAGGTAATAGTAACATAATGAAACCATATATTCAATTTCAGGTAGCCAAGATACAGCACTCACATGATTGTATGCATAGTTGCTTGTACGTGATCTGTTAAAGGTGATTCTGGGATACAATATATTTAAGATGCTTATTGAAATGTTTTTTCCTAAACCGTCTTACTTGTGATGCAGTGGCCAGGACCAGCAGTGATTCCCAGAGTATGGCTTTGGGTACTTACAGAGGAGTGTACTGCAAGTCACTGGTCCTGAGCACTTTGAAAATACTGTATGTAAATGTCTGCTGCCTACTACTGTGAAAGCAGTAATTTACAAAGAACTTCAAGTCTTTGCGTACCAGAGCTACAGTGTGAACCCCTACAATAGAGCCAGTGGCTTTGATAGATTTGGGCTTTATCGAAGCAGAAGTCAGCTGTTAACCTTTCTAAAATGCTGTTGACACAGCAAACTGAAATGTTTTCATCTTCACTGCCCTTTGCTGACGCATGAAGAACAGATTCTTTACCTCATGAGGTTTGAGGATGTTACACTGTTACTTCCTGTGGGTGATAAGTGGCTCCAGTTCACTCTTGACAAGCTTTGTCAGAATTGTCTGTGACAGTGGATAGTGATCAAAATCATGGAACTGTTTTGTTTTGTGCAACAAATCATTGCTATTATGAAAGTGCTGAAATGGAAGTGATAGCATCAACAAAAACTAAGTGTAAAATAACTGGGTCTTGCTCAAAACAGCAGTGAAATATTTAGCTTGAGCCATAAGTAAGATGATGTTTTAATTTTTCCGTAGGTCATGGACCAGAAGGAACACAAGCTGAATGGAAAGGTTATTGATCCAAAAAGAGCTAAAGCCATGAAAACAAAAGAACCTGTTAAAAAAATTTTTGTTGGGGGTTTATCTCCAGATACGCCTGAGGAGAAAATAAGGGAATATTTTGGAGGTTTTGGTGAGGTGTGTTGTGAAATAAACTGCCGATACTTATAGAACTTGTTCTCTTTTCACCAATTTAGTAAAAAAAGCAGGCCTCATATGTAACCTCTGTGGGCACTACTGTAAGCTGAATGGCTGGTGTAGCTCCATGTGTCGTAGTGATCCGAATTTTAATTAGTTACAGGCTTAATTATGGGGTATTAATTATGGGCTTCGAGTTGCATAAACTGGTTTAATGGAAGAAGGAGCTGGGATAAGTCAGAGTCGGGAACTGATTCATGGGATGTCTGACAGTCGTGACTGGGACAGGCATGGGAGGCAGTGTTT
>NW_010393862.1:0-17390 GCF_000710305.1 Buceros rhinoceros silvestris
ATAGACGGAGGGTCCCAGAGGTACCTGGTCACTGGGGGGAGTGGAGCAGACCTGAGGGAGTTCCCGCCCCCCAGTAAGCGCATTGCTGATTAAGAAAATAAGTGTAATTACTGTGGTTACTGGGGCATACAAATAAACTATTGAAAATGTAACTAAAAGGAAGATGCTGTAACAAACAGGAGACGGGCTGGGTGGTTTCAAATAAGGTCTGTCAGTCGAAGGTAGTGTTAGGGTTGGATTGGAAAGTAAAGCAGCGGCATGAGCCAGCACAGGGAAGGGAGACAAGGTGTAGGTGAACCCGACAGAGCCAGTCTCCAGTGTCCTGCATTAGGGAAGGGACCCAAAGACCAGGGTGGCAGCTGCAGCTGACCACCTGCTTTGTGTCCTGAGAGACTGGGGAGAGGAAGTCCTGACTAGAATCCTTTCTTACCTGTCTGATCAAAACCAGGAAAGTGGCCTCATTCATAATGATTAAGTCAGAATTAATTGTAACTCTTCCTCCTTCCCTCCCCAAAGAAGGCTTGTGTAGTCTTCTACAGACCCCAAGTAATACTTGTACTTTAAATGTTTTCTAAGTTCAGTTTGCATCATCGCTCCGTTCCAGAAGCCTTCATAGGGTTATTTTCATCTGTCTCCATTTACATCCAGGTTTTTACATGGATCTTCTGAAGCTTTTGCTATGCCCTTATGGAAACCATGGTCTTGCTAATGAAAATCCAGCAAGAAATGTCATTGTTTAATGTTGTACTGCCATGCCGATGCCTTTCTAAATGCATTTCTCTCATTGATTTCATTTCCACAGGATGTTCCTGGTTTCTTGGTAAATGGAGCCAGCGCTGATCTATAATCAGCAGTGAGAGGCGGTAAAAACCCTGGACAAAGCTGCTCTTGCTCTGCCAGAGATAAGAAAACAAGGTAGGAGCTGCTCCTGGCACTCTGTTCTGGTGTACACTGCTGCATAGCAAAAGTGGAAGACTAAAAAGCAAGGTGTTTTTCCAGGGATTTGCTCACTGGCAGAGAGGTGGCAAATCTGGAAGACGCGGCAGTATGAATCTGAGCTGGGAAGTGCAGCGTAAGGGTGAACAGTCAGTAACTTGTACTGAAGCCCGAACTGGAAATTAAATTGGAGTTTTCTGTATTTTAAGTTTCACCTTATTCAGTTTAATTTCCTTCACCCTAAGAAACTGTAAAAAACCCTTTTTTTTCTTCCTAATTCATTATTACTGAGTTACTCGTGACCTCAGTTAAAATTGAGCAAATGGATTGCACTGAGCTGTATGGACTATTAAAACTCTACCTAAAGCTTTAAGTGGTGCATTCCTTTATGTAAGGATGATGTTTTTCCTTCAGAAAAATAAAACATATAAAAACTGTTAGTCTGACAAGGAACTCCAGCAGCAACTCCCTACCAGCCTTCTGTTATAGGGAAACATAGGCCTCTATTTTCAATCTAAACTAATGGAAAACACTAATTTTGTGTTATCAAAGTTTTATCATTTGCCTGCCTGTACTACAGGAGTAAATAGGTCTCACTTGTTTTAGAAGTGAGCAGTTTGTTTGCTAACGCTGCTGCCCAAAAACTGACAAGGCAAAATCAGGTTCAAGTAATATATTCATTTACATTGCATTCCAAAGGGTGTTTTCCAATTAATGGGATTGACTATACAGAGTCACCAGTAACCTTTGAGTCATTACCAAGCTGAGAGTCATTGACCATCTCTACCGATAGGTGACTAGCTCAAAGCAAGCGCAGAAGACGTTTTGAAGTTCACGGTAGAAGGTGAAGCCTCCTTGCATGTGCTAACGCATTAATCTCATCCTGAGAATATTTTTACAACCTAGATTCTGCAAGCGTTGAGCACGGGAAGTTCTTCAGCATCGGTCCCAGAGGTCACTGCTCATTTGACTCCTTCCATTGTATCATCGCTGCTGAAGATCAGGTGAGGAAGGTCTGGTTCCTACCCGGGTTTTAGTCATGGATTAGGTAGCCCAGTATGAATCATTTTATTGGGTGACTCAAGCTTAAGCTGAGATGCGGCTGGCTCATGGGTGGGGAAGGCAGAACAGATTATCTGCCTGGATTCTGAAGTTTTCAGCTTTACTGTCTTAGGTTGTGTGGTATCCTCTGAGTAGCTTTGGAGCTGGATTAACGTGAAGTGTGGTGGTGTGTGTAAGAGACTTGCTGACTCTGTTTACTTGAAGGGAAGTATCTGCCTGAGGAGGTTACTATTGCCACAGAAACCTCACTCTTGCTAATCAAAACCCTGGAAGAAACTTAATTGTTTAACGTAGGGTTATCAAGGTAACTGCGATTCTGAGTGCATTTATTTCATAAAAATTAACACAGCATTTCTGGTAGTGGGACTGTATGGGATTAATGGTGACCTCTAATGAGCAGTGAGTGGCAGGAGTCTGGAAAGTGCTACCAAAAAAAGGGAAACTAATGCATGGATTGCATATGAAGATTTTTGTATTTGTCAATTGAAGTTTCTAATCATTGTCTCTGAGGAGCTTTAGACTAAAACCTGCATCTCCCTTCCAATCTATTTTAATTCTTCGGGATACTCCCTGCCTTTAGTAGAGGGCAAACAGCTGAAAATCCCTTTTCTCTCAAATGAGTGTGTATATATACAAAAAGTTCAAATGTCATAAAACAAAGGAGATTTTCAACCTTCAAATATTAAAATTCATCCTTGTTAAATTACTTCAGTGTTATATAAATAATTAAAAACAAACCCGAACAATGAGGGCTAGCAGTAAGGGATTAATGATCCATGATCATTAGCGTGAGCGGGATTTATGTTTGACTACCTTCTCTATGGCTGGCCATAAATTACCTATTGGAGTAGGCTGATGATCCATTTCAAAGCCTGCGGAAGTGGTTTGTTTGCACGGAAACAGAAATGTGAGGACTGGAATAAAAAAATAGGTGTAATTTCTCTGTATTTGCCCTTACGTCGCTCTGGGCTTTGCAGCTGAAAAAGGCAACTGGAAAGTGCTCCTACGTCTGGTGCAGCATTATGTCTTCAGTGTGCAAGAACATTATATTAATATTGTAATACAAAATGCACAGATACAAATGAGAAGCAGAAGTACAACTTTTACAAAAGATTCTTGTATATATATTATATACATTATATACATTATACATGGATTTTATATGTCACAACAGCTCAAGCAATGGCTTTCTGTGTTCTCATGTTTTCAATTGTGAGTCGTTCTTGCATCTGTATTATATTATTATTCTGGATTAAAGAAGAAACTGGGTACAGGATCTTGTGTAACAAAGCTACACTAAAGACAGTGCCTTTCCAATTTAGAGCTTTCAAAAAGTCTGGGGCAGAGAGGGATTATTTCTAAATTTACCAGGCCGAGGCTGAAGATTTGCCAAGTAAAGTAGCAGTGTAAGAAAGGCTAGAGTGCGTCATGGGAACACTCTTTAAATCTAGAATAGTGACACGGTTTTTTAAAAGGAGAAACAATTATACAAATCAATTTGTTCTTTTTAGTGTCGTGGTGCATGTATTGCAAATAAGGACAGGTACTGGAAGTTTGGATTTGGTTGTTTTTTTTAAACAAAAATTCCTTTGCAAAATGAAAGTTATACAACTTGTATGATTTTGGAAAGCAGAGATGAAGAGTTGAAGACAGTTTGCTCCCTGAGTAAATATTTTAAAAACTACTAAAATCTATACAACTGTTCCCAAGGCCACCCCTCCCCATCACTACCAACAGACACATCTATTTCTGAGCTGTAGGCACAAGCCACCACCAGTAAAGCACAATCCTTACACTGGCTCATCATCACTCCAGTTCAGGGCAGGGATTTAAGGAAAGGGCTCCTCCTGTCATACCCCACTGAAATGAGTGTGAATCTGTCTGCCCTTCTCTTGTTCGTGGACCTGGTTACGTTCTACGTCTTACACATCAAGAAGCTTGCAGTCGGTGTCGAAACCCTGGTGCAAAGACGCGTTATCGGGGTTCATAATCCTGTCATAACAAAGTGGGGCATTTAGTTGGTCTGTTGTTTGCAGGAAGCGGCTGACTCCCCGGTTCCTTGAGTTTCTGTCCACTCTGAGGTGTCGGTAGTGCTGGAGCAGAGAGGTGGTGAGCAGCTCCCTTCAGCTGATGGAAGTTGTTAATATAGCTGGCAATCAGTAGAGTGATCTCGAGAATCTGTAACAGGAACATCCAAAACTCTTTGAAAAATACAGTGATGTGTTTTGACTGCTGAAAAAATAGCTAACTTTTTAGCAGGTGACAATCACCGTCAACTGGAAAAGTACTTGTACTTTATCGAACACATTAATGATGGGGAGAGAGGAGATGTCTAATTGAGCTTTTTTCTATTGCTCCTTGCAAATAATGTAACGTTATTCCCATCAGTATGCAAGATCCCTTGTCTGCCACTCTCTTAAATGATTCAAGCAGATGGCTCCTTTCACTGGGGAGAGATTCTGAAGTCCATCAGATCATGCTCTTAGAAAAAAAACTTTTACAATGTGTTTAGTTTTGCTAGAAAATACCTGGAGCTCAGAGAACTAAAGACACAGGGTGAATAAAAGGAGTTAAGACTTCTGGGAGCGTTTTACCGTGTTTTGTCTTGGCAATCCACACAACCCTGCAGTGAGAAGAGAACTTGAACAGATGTATTTTACTGGGCTCATCTATATGAAGAGACGTGTTTTGACCCAAATCTCTATCTGGATTTGTATTCTGTTTCATAAATTGTTTTGACTAACAGCAAAAGACTCTGAAAGCTTTGCTTTTTTAAAAAAAATACAGCCAATCTTAGCAGTGAAGGAGGGAATCCAGATTTAAAAAGCATGAAGTTTCTTTAGCAAAGGATTTTTAAGAACTGACTGATCTTTCAGAGCTTGTGGTTTACAATTCCACTGTAGAACACGAGTGTACATTCTTAAAATGATCCCTGGTGCTGATCAAGCAAACAGACTAGTTTTTAGGTATGTAATTCCTGTCCTTAGCAGCCGCCTTTGTCTTTCTGTGAACAATTTGGAGTGTTACAGACAGGGACATGAAAAGAAAAGGAACACATCAGTATTGTCACTGTTAGCTCGTATATTACTGATTGTTTTGCCCTTTAAAACCATCTGGCTAAAGTCATTAATCAGAGAATAAAGGTGATGTTTCATCTTTCACGTCTGTTTAGGGTAACCCACTAGAAGAAGTAGAAGAGTAGCAGGTGGTGGGAAACTGTTCCGGGTAATATACCAACCTTTGGTTTTGTCATGGCGAAAAGGTGCTTTTCAGTTGAGTTGTCCTTCGTCTGAGCATTGTTAACAACCAACATAAAATCGTCTTGATAGCCTCCAAAAGTCATCAGACTCTTATATGTATATGTAACTGTTAATCGCTTAGAAAAGAAAACCAATGCAAAGCTGTAAGCAGGACAAGGCAGGAAAAACAGATTATGACAAATATTTCTTTTAAAAATATAATTGCATGTGTATTTTTCAAAATGTTGTTAGCCTGTTACGAGTCTTGGAATTAATTGTGAATTTGGGGATAACGTCATTCAGCGGCTATAGGGAATTTCCATTGCAGATGATCACTCTTGTAAGTTTGATGCCTGTTTCCATTCCAAATTAATTAGATCAAGGATATTATAAGCAGGTTTCAACTCAGATGTATAATTCAATTTACTCTAAGAGAAGTTAACTTAGGAATTCCATCTGAAATTGAAGCAGTGTCTAGAAATTAAATGGTAAAAGAAAAAGAAATTAAATGAAACTCTAAAGGAATTTAACTCCTGGCCTTGTTGTTGTGCAGTGATGTAGTTTGCATACACACAGATGGAAGTTCAATCCTGCTCTTGTTTTCACCTCTCCGATGAAACATAAATGCTCTTCAAGGTTTCTCTGCTTTCCATGCCTCGACTCTGATTGTTCAGTGTTTAACACCACGCTAGTGGCCTTTGAGTCTATGATTAGTGTTTAATTCATCATTGTGACGTATTAATTTGCTGCAGATGTTCCCACTTAAAATTGATCCTAAGTCAGTATTTGTACAATTACTGCCTTAACATCCTTCCGTTACTAAACCTCTTTTTTCCCTGATTTCGAAATAGTGTTTTCTCTTGCAACATCCTTTCTCACACCCCCGAAACTCCCTACAGAAAAGCAGAATATTCCCTGGAAGCTGAGCATTTCCTGCATGCTGACAGTACAAGCTAGCCGTGCTCTGCAGAACTGCCACAGCTCCAAAGTGTTTATAGAGGGTTCTGCAGCATGACACAAGCTCATTTTGCTTGTTCTCCGAGCAAAGCTGTGGTTGGCTCTCCTCTCCTCTTTGTTTTATTATTTCTTTAACTGCAGAGAAATGTAATGAAAAGGCCCCTATCAGTACAATTACGAAGCTGAGATTTTAATTTTCTGATATTCCATATTAGCACTTGCTAATAGCCCCGTGCCGTTCTGTTTCTTTGCAGGATATAAATTAAAGCAGGGACCTTCTCAGGCGCCGCTTTTTTACCCTGATTACCACGAGTCGTTTCCTGTGAAAACTTTTACTGCAAATCAAAGCAAAATCAGAGCCTAAAATGACATAATTAAATAACACTGGGTTATATTACCTACTATTAAACAAAAATAATACAATGAAAATAACAATCTGTTAAAGTAACTGCTCTTTGCAGAGTGTATGTATTATGAATAATAATGGAAAATGAAGTCTGCAGGAAAAGAAAATGAATGCTATTGTAAGAACTGTAACTATGGATCTTCTGACATCTGCATGATTAAAACATTAACATTTCATCAAAAGATATAAAAACTGTATCTGATAAACAAAAATAAGTTCTGTGCAAAGAATTCATTACTTATTTCTATTATTAGTGCTACTCGAATGATGATAACATGAAAGCATTTTGAAAGGAATGAGTTTTTGCTTTAAGAGAACGACTAAGCAACTTAGTGTGGAAGGCTAATGCCATCTTTACGTAGGATGGTGGTGAATCTGTCCGTATACTCGGTGTTAAAATCTACTTTGACCAACATGAACACAGAAATTTCACTTACCATAGAGCTGTAATCTAGGATGCTTATGCCATCTTCATGTACAGCAAACCATATGAAGGACTTCTCAGCTGAGGATGTTGCTAGAGGCTACAAAGAGATGTGTTCTTTAATTGCTACTGCAAAACGAGGCAGTATGTAAACAACAATTAACTCTCAGCTCTTAGAGAGCGCTCTCTATCCACAGATCTTACTGAGACTTGCACTGGGAGGGAACTGATGTAAAGGAATTGAAGTAGCTGCCCAAAGCCATGCAGGCAGCCAGCAGCAGAACTATGAGCTCAACCTAGTATTCCTGAAGCCTCCTCTGGTGCTTAGTCCCTCCAAATGTATACTGTCATTAATAAAATAAAAAAAAAGTCAGGTGTTTTAAAGTTTGTTCACCAGCAGGTGAACATGTCTATGTATGCAAAGAACAGTGTGCTGATCAGCAATTTTATATAAGTATCTACTCTGACAAGAGATTCAGTCAGCACTCGTACCACACATTGACTGACAACAAAAAGGTACTACTATTGGCAAACTATATTTATATTGAAAAACCTCCACCACTCAAATTCAGCAAAGTTTCTTACTTTGGCTGCAAACAATTTAGCCCCAAAGAAAGACCATTTTCTGGCGACGGTGAGATAAATGCGCACACAGTCTGCGGCACTGTGCCCCCGGAGAGCCATCCATCTTGTAGACAATCGCTGACAAAGCTGTCTGTTGAAATGAAATATGTAATTTAGTTATTGAAAGGAATTTAAATGCTTACCCATAGCGAGTTTAATGAGCAAAAAAGAATCCATTTGTTAAAATGATAATTTCATACAACAACTATCACTTATACAGTATTAAATAAATCCAAAACGTCATTTAGTATTTTTATGCACAAGAAAATTACGAAGTATCTTCTAATTTCTGCAACATTATGATTAAATATTGATGTAGCTGTAGCAGCACAAAGGGAAAAAGTCTAGGACAGCTTTTAATGTGCTTCTACGGATAATCAATCTCCCTTTATCAGTACTCAACAGCTACAGCCGTTGTCATTCCAGAAATCCATCCAGTTTAGCACTCTCTTTACCTGTGGCTAGTAGCAGATGTGGAAGATAGGGCTTAACACTCCTCTTTTTTGGTGTGTCTGGGCGCTGCTGCCAAAAAGGCGGCTTCTGATGCTCACGGGCTCTTTTCGTTTGTGGCCTTGTCGTGAGCTGGTTTAATGAAATGATCCTATGGAAAACTAATCCTCCAAAACAACCCACCCCAGAATACCTTTCTAGTACATGGACCCGCAGGAATGACTCCCCTGGCAGCCACAAGATTAGATGCAGCCCAAGAAAAGGGCAGGGGGGTATGAAGTGAAGGGAGATCTTTCACTTGCAGCTTACTCTTACTGGAAGTTTACAAAGTCAAACTGCACCCTTAGCAAAAGAATACAAGCAATGGGGCAGGTACAGAGCGATTCTTTCCCTGCCACGGACTTTCAGCTCTAACAAGTGGTAGTTTAGGGACTACTGAACAGTTCAAGAGATGTTTGACTTGACCATCCATGCATTAGTCTCATACAGGACCTCTTTCTTACACTTTGTTTTTTTGCAATTAATTGTATAACTTTCTATTTGTTGTTTCTTTCTATTTGTTGTTTCTTGTTGTGCGTATACTTTTGAATGTCCTGAGTATCCTCCGAGTATATAATAATGGTACATTGTGCGTATGGTAATAGCTCCTCAAGTCTGTAGGGAAGAATGAGGGAATAATTTCTGTGATGCTTACTGGACTCCAAAGTTGCTGTATCCTTGTTTTTGGATAATTTATTACCCTATTCTGCTCTTATTCATGTTAGTAGGTGTTGATTGAAATGACTTGCAGGCTGTTAATTTTCAAGTAAGTGATACCTTACTATCAGGTCCACTAAGTTAACATACTGCCGATTTGAGTGGCTGCCAGAGATTGCACATTTGAATCGCACACACTCGGATCAGATCCTTGTCTCCTTTACTTTCCCTAGTTCTTTAGTCCATGCACAGACTTGATTTAGATCAGAAAAAGAAGAATGGAAAAATCTCTGGGTTTTGTAACACTGTGCAGTCATGTGCAGCTTTTGCTGGAATGGGGGCTTTATGGTGGTCCTCTGTTTAGCTCAGGAATACAGAGAGGAGATGGGTTCTTCAGTACGAGAATGAGTTTCAAACACAGGTTTGGGCAAATATGGCATAACAGTAAGTTGTACCTAACAACAATTTAAAACTTCCTCATTTCACTCCTGGATTTTTAGAGAATATGAATCGCAAAGCACATCTCACCTTAACTGCTCCTCTGAACACCCATGTCTGTATCGCTTAGGGTAGAATCTCTCCAAAACCTGTTTTAATGTCTGACTGGACTTGGACTGGGACGTGACTTGCCCTGCTGGAGTTGAGAAAGGCCGTTCAAAATCCCCAATCTCTACCTAAGGGAGACACCATGAAGAAGGATATTTTTTTGTTACTCCTGAGTAATTGTCTAGCTGAGTATTATAAACGATCCTTTCCTCTGTCTTACCAAGTATGACATGAAAACCAGTTTGTCAATTAATGTATATTTCTCACTGATTAAAAAGTCATGCAAGTATTTTATTCTTCTTATTTTGTATTTACCACAAAAAAAAGATAACCATCAAGAATAGCGACTTAAGAAATGGTATGTGATTATATGGTATTTAATCGAAGAGGGCCTGACTGTGTAGGAGGTAAAGCACGCACGTGTTACCTGTACTGCTGCCAGCAGCAGCACAGGCGGTAAAGCATTTCCACCCAAAGGCTCCAGCCCAGTCCATTTCCTGCACTATCACGGGTAAAAGGTGGAGGTCACTCGACTGCCAAGCACTCTTGCACCAGTTTCTTTACTCCAGTTTCTCATCTGTAAAACTGCTGTGCGAGTCTTTAATCCACAAGGATTACCTGAGCTAAAAGAGCTGTCAATTCCATCGCTAGTTCTTTGTTTACGGGGAAAAGTCCATTGACTATTTGATCATTTGTCTGATACACCAGCAGCAGCTTCTCTCTGTCTGTCTCCCCATGGACCTGAACTGAAAAATAAAGCCTACAGAAGAGACAGAAAGTTATTAAATAAAGAAGATAGGGAAATGCATTAGCCCCAAGGATTACCAGTATCTGCTCTGAATGTGACATGTTTACATCAGCGTCAAAACACATTAGCAGAGCAACACTTCTGCTTGAACCAGTGGTAAATATTTAATTTCTGAGTTCGGTGTTGCCTTTTTTTTGGCAGCCCTGCTTAGCTCTTAAGAACTAGAAAAAACTAGATTTTTTTTTTTTAATTTCTCTGGTTACACCCATTTACTATTTTTGTAGCAAACTTTGAGTCAGCCAGTATTTTTCAGATGAAGAAACTCTGCAGAAATTAAACCCAAATCTTGGGCCAAGGCAGGGATGTTATACTTGCTGAACAAACCTGTTTTTGTAAGTAAGGCGGACAGTTCTCGTGCCTTCACATTTCCCAGGATGTTGTTCTTTGGAAGCTTGCTCCCATTTCGAAATAATGTCACAGATCTAAAGAAAAGCAATACCGGACTGACTTTGTCATATATTCCTCTTTGAAAACACCTTTGAATAGAAACTGTCAGCTTACTTTACTATCTGTTACCTATTGCTATCAGAACGGTACATAGCTTGAATTTTTAAACCTACTGGAAGGTAACTTCACTTGCATTTCTGAGTGGGAGCATTTAATAATTAACCTTTCTGTTGTTTGTTTATCCGGCAACACACACGGTACCTTTGGAGACGAGCCACAGCATGCTTATACGGAAAGGCCAGGTACTTGATTTAGCAGCAGCCAGTGACTGTCTAATTACAGAGCGTGAGTTGTTACGTCATTAATCAAATGCCTTTGATCTCTGCCTTCTCTGCTGCATGCTGGAGTTTTTCAGGTCCTTTCTAGTAACGGCTATGAAATTTGTAACTCAGAGTGCAGCTGTGAACATTGGCCAAAGGCTGCAAAAGACTATGCAGTAGAAGCACAAAAAATTCATTATTCGTTAGTTGCTAAAAGGCTTGACAAACAGCTACTACTTTACCGAAGCCTAGATGTATTATTGCCTTTTGCCACTCTACTGCAAAGAACTTAATTCTAGCGGTAGAGAGAACTGCACTTCAGAATTCAGAACAACATAAGCCAAACACTGTAAGCACAGGAAATATCCGGAATTGAACCCTAATTATTCTGTGTTTAGATAAGGAACCCTTTCTTTTTTTTTTCCTTCCCCAGGATTTCTGCCCCAGTATCAATGACTTTTTGGACCTCAAACTGGTCATCTTTCGGGGCTGTACCAGAACTGTTAACTGCAAGCTCTAAATGCGTGTTGGACTCCAACTCCTCTTTAGTTTTAGAGAACGGCGATTAGTAACAGCTTACTTTTTCTTTTTAACCCAGCTGTTACTTCTCTGAATAATAATATCAGTCTCCTAGACAAAGCTTTTAAATATAGTTCACTGAATGAACTTCAGCAATTGAAAAAGTGATGGGTATTTTTTTAAATCTTTCCCTTTACGTTAGGAAGGAAAAAGCCCAAAGACCGTTTTTGGCCTTAAAAATGTTTTCCTTTACGTTGTCTGAAGAGAGCTCTGCAAAATGAGGCTATTTTTGTTGTTTTATATGCAAAGCTCATTAAAGGCTTTTGCTTACCTTGATGTTTCCTTGAAGACAGTGCTCTATATCCTTGCCAGAGGGATCATCAGAAAACAGAGCAAATCCTGACTCAGCTGGTTTCCTCATCCCTGTATCCTGGTTAAGGGTGTTCAGAAATTCCTCCACTGTGGTAGAGGCATCAAACCCAACAACCTAAAAAAAGCAGCCAAAATGCATTTTGCCACCAAATTTACACCTCCCACGCCCCTCCTTAAATCTAAGATTTTTAAATACCTCTATAGTAACCCATCCCATCCTCTGTGAATCACTTACTGCCATTGGAAATGAGAAATTTCCATGAGGGCTCTGGTAAAGGTTCAAGATTTCCACACGGGAAGTCAGTTTAGTAGAGTTTTTCTCCATCAAAACTAACTTCCCAGTTATTGCATTTTGTTTGTGAAATCACAGTCACTATCAAAATGCTTCCAAATGTAGTATTTTGGGGTTTATTTTCTTTGTTTATAGTGGTTTCTTTGCACTTGCTACACTTGAATTTCTGCTACAGAATTCTCGTAACAGAAAGCGGTCTATTATCTGAGCTTTTTGTGACAAGTATCACTAGAAAAATGAAGAAAACTATAATTTCCTACACTTTTCAATATGGTGGTGAAACAAATGAGACTGATTAATCATTTTGCATCGCGTGCAACTTCAGAGGGATATTAGATGGCCAGATCTGAAATGTTTTACAAATGTTGCTCTGTCAATACTACATAGGTCAGTAATAGACAGAGCCTCTGAAGTTTTATTTTCCCAAATCTGAATTTTCTGTTTTCACTAGTATTAAAGCATTTTAGCAAGAGATGACAAATGGCTGTCATACAGCTACTAGTTGCTGATGTTCTCTTAAATCTGTTTTGAGGGTGTTTTCCTGTATTTGTTGAAGATGTTTTACTCTTTTGGTAAAGAAATGTCTTTAAAATGGATCTTGGACTTCTGTTTTGGGCTTCTCAGTGGCTGGCATTAAAAAACCCCTTCTAAATCTAGCTTCAGAGATGAATCCAAGAGTTTGCAATACCACTGCAACTGCTTATTTGCTGCTCCCAAGGAAGTAATTTATGTATTTAATTACAATTTTCATTGTCCTTGGAAGTATACATTAAATAACACATGAGCAGTTATTCCTCTTCTTCAAACTTCAATCTTGAAACCTTTTAGGATGATTTAAATACATGTTATTTTTCTGCTTTACTGGGCAAGCAGTAAAAAATTAAGAAACTTGGCGGGAGGGAAGCAGATTTCTTCCATGACCAGAAATGAAAGTTTATTTGCTAAACCTTCATTTCATATAAAACCAGGAACACTGAATTGTTAAAAATCTCTTTACAGCCAGCTTTCCCAGTTGGAAACACAAACCAGGATGTGAAGCAGCATGTATGGTAGCTTATGGAAAGTTTCCTACGGGCTTTGACTGGTCAAGTCCCAAAAGAGTTCCGACTGAAGCTGTGTTTGTTGTGTAACAAATATATATGGTTATCCTTCGTGACTGATGGTGGTGCCTAGGGCTGTGCTTCCAGGCCTTCCCTGAGATGCTGAACTTTGTAGATGTCTGATGAAAGGAAGTGGAATTTAATGCCTTTCCCTTTTCTTCAGTCCAATTTATTCATCCGGTGGTCAGGTTAAATAGGAAACAGAACCTCAGTATTTCTTACTCTTAGGAGGTTTTAGTATTTTTCCTTTCTTTTAAAGGTTTTTCCTTAAGCTTAACTCTTTGTTTGTCAAATCAGATCATAAATATCTTGTGCCTGCCATTGTGGGCACTGGCCCAGGATGAAACCTGAACCACATTTACCTTAACGCTAACAATTCTGTTTCTGATACACTACTTCATGTATATGCTCAGGGCAGGGGGCTGGGAGAGCTCAGATTTCGTGGTCTGCCCCACATTACCTGATATATGCCGTTCATGAAATGAACTGGAATGCTGAAGGGCAGCGAATGGTGGTAGGGGTTTCTTAGGAGAGTGGAAAGAATTTCCATCCTGGAAGGTCTGGCCTCTCGGTCTCCGTTCTGCTGGGTGCGCTGTACACACCGCTGACAGTATATTGCATATTTCCCAAATTCAGTCCTGTGACAAAAAGAGAAACAAGGCAGTTCCTGGGGATTGAGTGAAAGGATAGTAAACTGTGAATAAACCTCTCTGGGGATGCCGGATAGGGGGAGAGCTCAGATTTCTCCCCATGAGATTTCCAACACATTTCTACATGTGGAATTATAAAGAGAACTAGTCCACCAGGACCAATAGAATTGGGGCAAAGATGAGCAGAGTGTTTTGTGTAACTGCCAGTTTGGTTTTTGAGGTTTTGCAACATGCAGTCAGAGTTCCACTGCAGAGTATTTTTCAAAACAGAGTACAACTTTCCCAAGAGATGCACTGAAGTAAAATACGCTACATTTTCCTAACACTGGAGCACAATTCTGCTCAAATTTATTTTAAAATAAGTATCAAAGATCTGAAATATTAAATGAAAGACTGCAAATAAGGTAATTCAGGAAGACTAGTTGTCTAGCTGGGTACTAATATTCAGGCACACCTGGCATCTGCATTCTTCTTCAGATGAAGTTTAAGAAGCCAAAGGAATGGGTGCTGGGGCAGAAAGAGTCCAACGCAGAGAGCCAGGAGCTGCAGGCCCTGCACAAAAGGAAGACATTCACTGTTTTAACCATCTTACAAACTAAAACTTCCTGCTGGGGCTGCTGGCCAGCAGTGCAGCTTGCTGTGCCAAGTCGAGTAACAAGCAGCTGTAAATAGGAATAAAAAAACAACACACAGAAAAGAATGAGTGAATAAGCAGGTCAAAATGCTGTCTCTCTGTTTACTTGTGCACAGCAAGTATCTTTCGGGGCTGGAAATGGGAAAGCAGCTCAGTTTGTACAAAAAGCAGTTAATATGTAGGAAAAAAATACTAAGGCTGCAAGGCCAAGCACTAAGAAATGAGATACTGTGAAGCAACCCATAAGGTATTTTCCTCCTACCAAGTAGGTAATAGCTATTGAAAAACCAATTATTCAATATTTTGGTGTAGTACCACTGCTCAATATGTATCCATAGCTTCACTTAATACAGGCTGCTCTCACGTACTCTGGATATTCACTGACTAACATTGCAACTACTTTTCTCACAATAGTATCAATGCACCAGACTGAAATTTAGAAAATGAGGTTCCTCTGTCTTGATTTGTTTGACCTGCCTGGTACTAAACAGAAACTTGACAGCTCAGGGACAGATATTCCCTTTCCTCAAATACCTGTCCTTTGCTGGAGGATAGCATTGGCGCCATTTCAGGAAGACCCAGCAGTAATACGATGTTACTTCAGGTTTTTGTTTGATTTTAAGTAAGCAAATGCTACACAACAGCGCAGCCCTTTTACCATTCTAAACAGTCTGTGTAGTTCCTTCACTGCAGAAATACTGGGTTACCTGTATTGGTCCTGCTTGGTTTTGTGGATGGCGACGTCTAGTCTGCTTAATAAGCTGACAACAGATCTCGTTTTGAAGTTCAGGGTGTGTGAGGCAGATCTGCAAAGCACTTTGGGCCAAAGACACATGGTAATCGATGGCAGGAGAGTCAACTGCAGCATTGATAAACAACTGGCAGGTCTAGAGATAAAGCAGTAAGGAAAGGAGTTCACACACAAAAGGCTCCAGCAATTCCTTTAGACCTTCTGTATAACAAAGGTGTGCTGTGATTAAAGTCACAATTACTCAGTTTACCAGTAGACTAAGGAACTGCTGCCAAAAGAGGTGAAAAGGGCCCAGAAGGGGTGAAAAGCTGTACAGAGCGACTAAAGATAAAAACAACTCCTAAAAACCACGCTTTCCTCTCTGCGTCTAACGGAGTGGGCTCTATCAGGAGATACAGCGGGTTTGGCAGTAGGCAAGCCCGGTACGCAAGGAGGAGCATAGCTTCCTCCTCCACAGGACTTTACCATGCGAAGCGCACTGCTCTTCATGGCAACCAGTGCGTAACGGTGGTGCAAGCTGTGAGCACACCGCGGCAGGATAGACACAGAAGGATGACCAGAGCTCAGAGCCATTTGGTTTATGTCTTGGCTTTCACTGGTATTGTTACTGTGGGCAAGCGTAACCTTTCCTATCCCCGAGCTCTCTTAGGAATGCCAGGAGTTAAGCATTTGCTGTGCTGGGTTAGAAGAAAGCTTACGCATCACTCATTGCATTTACTCTATATAATAGCTGAAGAATTTTCAAGGTATATAAGCAAAATACAAGCAATGTATGGAAGGCCAATCTATCTAGTCTCTCTGAAAACAGGTGGATGCACAGGGCTGATTTTTATCAGCAATGGAATAACTGAAACACGATTCAATCTGTTTCTAAATCATTTCCCTACCTGACTTTTAAACTGATGTAGACAAAGTTTCACTAAAGGTCATGCAAGTTATCTCTTATTTATTTTAGGTAAGTGTCTGTGATTTGAATTACGTCTGAAATATTCTTCAGGAAGTGATTTCCAAACAGAAATTTATTTTTATCAGAGAAGTACATTCCCTTTTAAATTTTCATGCTGCAGGATTACAGAAAATGAGATGGATGTTCTTTTTTAAAGCACTTCAAACATTTCAGAGAAACAAGCAGGAAAGTTTGCCTACAAGTGGCTGTGACTGAATGTATGGCGCTTATCTTGAATTCCTTTCTAGATCTGAAGCATTACATCAAAATTCCCCAGATGGTTGATGCTTCAAGGAATTTGGTCTTTAGACTCATTTAAGTTCTGTGGAGAAATTTCATTTATCCAAGCTCCATTGTAATTTATTTCACATAAAAAACATGAGCAAGATTTTATTTCAGCTCTGAAGCAGACTTTATAGCCTGGCTATTAGTTAGTGTTCAGGAGTAGTTTTACCTGGGTGAGGGCAGGAGAGAGGAGAAAGAAGGTTAATGGCATTGCAGCATACTCCTCCTCACAGACACCAACCACCTATCTGGCCTTTAACTGGGAAAGAAATACAGTCTTACTGGCACACAAAAATTCTCAAGAAACCAGCTGCAGCCCAGAAGTTATGAACCATTACATGTCTCTTAATCATAAAGCCTTTTCACTGCTACTGGGAGATACATATATGTGTATGAAGATCTTTAAAAGTGAATTAAAAAAAACTGTTGTAAAATACTTTCAAAAATTTACTCTGTAATATTTCTGTTTCTAGAAATCTAATCAATCTTTTAGGAACAGCTAATTCATAGTTCTCCTTGCAGATTTTGTTAAAAAGAGCAGGACAATCTCGATTTGAAATAATCCATGACTTCCTTAAACTTAAACTTTGCTTTGTTCTTCTGATTTTTAAAATGTCTTCTAGCTGATGTAAATGTATCTACATCAAAACTTGTGCCTACCATTTATTATTCCTGAAATCTAATTGAAAAAAAATAGTATTTCAGATACAGTTCTCTGACTACAGAGAACCATGCTGTTTGTTAGGTTCTCTTGGGCTCAGGAATTTCCTAAGTTTGTTGTCATCCATGATGGCCGTGGATTTTTCTGCTAACTTGCATTTTATCGATGACCTGAGTAGGAAGGGCAAAAGTTGAAGCCTAAACTGCTCCCTCACAACTCGAAGTGATCTCTTTACATTGGAAGTGACAGTCTTTGGTGAGATGATATGGGGACGTTCTGCTACTGTCTGAGAAGAGTAAATTTCTCTTTTGTCTTACCTGCTGAA
>NW_010393862.1:17484-18003 GCF_000710305.1 Buceros rhinoceros silvestris
GAACATCTCTAGGAAGCCAACTAATAGCTGTTCTCTAGCTAAGAGGTAGAATAGTAAGCCGGGGGATAAAAAAGGCACCTGCTATGCTTTTACCTTAAATAATTTAATTGCTTCAGTTCGCAAGGCTTCGGATGGCAGTGTTGTCAGAGGGGAAGCAATTCCCTCTTTGCTGTGGCAAAGAGTAGGATGTCTCCAAATCTGAGAAGCTAAGAGGATAAAAATATATAGGGTTTGCGATTCATTCAGTTCACAAGTATGTTCCATACATAAGCATTAGAAGATTAGTATGTTGAAATTAAAACAGACTTACTGGTATCACCTTCGGTATTTAATAATTTGCAAATAAGTTGTTCAAACTCAGATCCAACATTTACGCTGGTACTTCCAGCTGCAACTGTCAGATGGTAAAGCCACGTGTCCTACAGTAGAAAAACAGAGCAGCTCACTCATTCCGTGTTGGAAGGAGCTGCTTCGTCAGGATTTTGCTCTCAACTTGGAACACTACCACCCGCTCCTGCT
>NW_010393862.1:18125-24459 GCF_000710305.1 Buceros rhinoceros silvestris
GCGAAGGAGTTTGTCTGTGTTTGAATACACCTGTACTCCTGGTCTCCATGTTACAAATGTTAAGCAGGGAGGATGGAACAGGGCTCTCTTCAGAAGTCTTTCACCCTCAGAAATCATGGCTAATGCTCATGTTCATATCACAGCACCATACTCATAGTCCTGTTACTGAAACTCAGTTAAAAAATCCTTTTATTACCTTCTCGTGTTTGGATCCTATAAGAAGATAAGTGGGTCCTTGATCTTTGGGGTGGATAACAACAGTGTAATGTGTTGATAACAAACTGCGCCCACTAGCCTCGTAATCTTCATCAGAATCACATGATCTATCAACTTCTTCAACCTTCGCCTCAAAAAGCTTGATTTGACCAAGAGGAAACTAAAAGTAAATATGAGAAGTGGTGAGAGAGCAAATATTTGTTTCAGTGCACACTGATTTTATATTTCTTACTCCACCAATAGAAACAAAAACCTGAGGTACCATCAGTAGCCATTCATATTTATTCATTTTCAGTTCTGCCAAGGAATGTCAGACAAGCCAGTTGTTGGAGACAGCGGGAGGAGAATCATATGTGCCAAAGGGAGATTTTAAAAAAATTCTTTTCCAGGTCTGCTTCTGTATCTAGTTAATGCAACAAATGTCTGTTAGGCTGAGAGAAGTGATCCTTCGGAGTTTCCAGACCAGGTTCCAAGCAAAAGTTCCCTGGGCCAAGCCTAGAACTTTAATTATGGTCTAGTTATTTTCGAGGATGGCAGTGTATTGTTGACATACCTATTTTGTTCATGCTGCTCTTTCTCTAGCCGTTCGGACATGAGGGTGTTCAAGAGGGTGTTATTTAATGGTGGGGTGAAGAAGCTTTGACTACTGTTTTCGTGTGGTTCGTCATGTCTGGCAATGCTTAGTGATTCAGCAGAAGGAGAGGGATGTTTGCCCTCCCTTTGGGCACTACAGTAACTAGCACCTTATTTGCGCCACAGACAAGTATCAGCCTGAAGTAAGTTGTCTTGAAATATCGACATCACTGAAAAGCAGATGAGGCTTCTCAGTAATACTGTTTAAAAACTGAAAATACCATACTGGAGAGTAGCTGGCAAGTTTGACTCAGTCCAAGGTGGGCTTCTTCAACAGTAGTTTTATAAAGTGAGCTGTTAATAATATAACCATTTTGAAGAGAACATCACATAGCAGAGGCTCTCACTGCTAAGGATTAAAGATGCATGTGGTGATTTGTATTTTCTGTGGTGCTTCTGAAGCATGGAACTTTTTGAGTAAGATCAAGATTCTGAGCATCAAGAGATGCTGTTTCACATACAAATAGTCAAGAGTGATTTATTCACTAAGGTTAGCTAAAACAGTTGGCTGATTTTGTAATTTTAACTCGATTTTGAAAGGAGCCCACTTACATGGACTCCCTTACTGTATTAACCACTGCAGAGTGGACCATTTCTTTCCACACAGACATATTTGGCTACAGCAAACATGTTTTTAATTAGCAAACTGTTGAACATTAGAAATGAACTAGCTTTGGAAAACTTCTCATACATATTCTGCTTACAAAACATAAATTCTGATTCTATGACAAACAGGCAAATTAGTTACAATTTTGCTTCAAAGGGCAGCAAAATTTGTTCCACATGTGAGGGAAATATTCACTGTCCACTGCAAACATAAGTAACTGACAGCCAGGTCTTTTCTGTCAGAAAGGGAGATCTGAACTGTTGGCACATCAGCGTACCCCTTCGGCTAGGTAAGAAGTTGCAGACTATGTATCACGTCCCATAGGAGAACGTGACCAACGGGCATGCCTCGATTACTGTCTATTAGAGAGGAACCTCCCAAGCTGATGATCTGTGAAGTCTAAATGTTTGGTAATCAAGATAAAAAGGGCATATACTACCCAATCGTACCTTCATAAAGCTGTAACTTGCTGCTTAGTCTCCTTCAGTATGTAATCACTGAGGAAACAAGGAAGGGACCTACCTTGTCTTCTTGGTTACGGAAATAATACAGAATTTTTCCAACTAGGGTACACCAAACTCTTTTGGAATATCCATGTTTCACCTGGAATGACAGAATGTTAGGAATAAGCACAGCCAGAGAAATACAGGCTACATTTCACCATCTCTGAACTTGAGTGATGCTGGGAGTAAATGCCTTGGTTCAAATTCCGTTCCACGGTACTAGCCAAATAATCAAAACTGTGCAACTCTGTTAAGGGCCTAAGAATTAAAACATCAGATGCTTATCCAAAGCCCAGTACGGCAAGTGTGAGTTTCTTATTTAGCTTTGGGTCAGGCCTAAATTAGTGGAAGCTAAGGAGATAGAAGAATTAAAAGAGAAAAATTCCTTTCACACAGTATTCTTATTATCTTGAAATAATCTACGCCAGTGAGTAACAGCGAAAATGAGAGCACTCCACTGTAATACGGTAGATCAATTGGCTACTGAAACATTCGCTAAACTGGGATACCACTGAAGTGCTAATGGAGAGCTCAACCCACGGACTAATGAATTAAAAAGACAAAAAGAAAAACCGTATCAAATCAACTAACCAGAAGAACACTGTTGCCCGAAGTAGGTGAGCTGGTTAGTCCTTCGGGACTGTTCACACTGTAAAGTACTGGGAAAACCAATACATGTCTGTTTTGCTTGTCTTTGTTTTATGGCAGGGCCGTTTTCATGTCTTAAGAAACATGGAATAAAGCAGACTGGGGGAAGAAGTGTTGCTACCTTTGTAAGCAATCCTTTCATGGTTGGCTTGGTTTCCGGCTGTATGAAGAGTGGGCTGGCAGCCTGTATTTTAAGAACATTCTGTAGTACTTTGATCCATTCTTCCAAGATGTTGGGAGAATCTGCAGTCAGGTAGTACGTTCGTTTTTCTGTGGTCAGCTATGTAGTAACAGAAGTGTCTTGAGCTTGAAGAACATTAAACATTCAACCCGCAGTGTGGGGGTTGTAACAGGTACTACCCAAGGTAGTTTCACAACTTCAGGGGGTTTATTTTCCCCAAAGTACTTTTCATTAACAAAACATTCTGTGGACAGGCAGAGCAGACAGACCCTTTGAAAGGCTTTATCTGAAAAGATCCAGGATGGCAGAGTTGAGAAAACTCAATTTATCTCCTTTCAGACAAACAACTTCTCTCAACCCTAACAGCTGGCCCCAAGACTACTCTCTTTATTTCTATCTCCTACGTGACGACCTGACCCTTGTAGCAATACAAACAAGACTCCACGTAGGCCTTTTTATAGCTCCTGTAACTGAAATGACCCTTTGGTTTCAAACGAAGGGCACTGATTAATTCCAAGTCCACAGCTGGACTTCTAGTGCAATAAGGACTGGAACAAGGGGTTGGGTTTGGGGAGGATAAATACCCACTGAGCACAGACAAGCAAAGCACCTGAATCGTTTGTTTTCCATCACCCCTTTCAATGTGGCTGGATGCATTTAGCTCAATTTGACCTTGAGGTTTTCGAATGACATCACTCTGTATGGAAAGAATGGCAAAAGACTATTTTCAATCTACCAACAAATAGCAATAAATAATTATAGAACTCATTTAAACATTAATCTTGATACATTCCTCCTGGTTAGATATTGAGTCCCTTGAACACTGCTTGAGGAACTGAGTCCTGAATCACTCCCTAACAGCTCAAACGCCAGGAATGCATTTCTTCTCCTTCCAGCAGCCCTAGATTCTCAGTAAAACCAATCTCATGTCAAACAGCAGGGAAGTTACATGTACTTACTGGAGATCTGTAGTATAGTAATTCACCTCCTTTAAGCACGAACCACCGTCGTTTCCAGGTCTTTACTTTGCCACCCATTTTTAACAGATACCCAGATTTTTCCAGAGGTTCCTGATTGTTGAGAATTTAGATAAAAGGTAGTTAGATACACATATATACCTGTATCCCTCAGAGGTATGTATAAATACATGCACACACAGGTATTCTAATGATTTTAAAACATGCTAAATAATAATTACAGTATTTGATGTCTCTTTTAGTCCAACAACAAAGTTTTTACACACATCAATTAAGACAAATGCCATGCACATGGGATAACTAATTAATACCCCTACTTACAGTTACAGTGCACGAAGGAGAGTAAGGGATTTGCCCAGAACTATACAAAAGAATGAAGAATCTGATGATTCTTGGTTTTGATTTCTAATTATTTATATTAAACAATGAACATAATGTAAATACATATTTTTCCCAGCTTCAGGGCCTAGCCTACAGCCCACGTAGAGAGCACGGTAACTCAGAGCTCCGCACGGACGTACTTTCAGTGTGTACACCCGTAGAACTGAGTCCACGGTGTTGCTCTGTGAAGAAAGCTTAAAATGAATTATCTTCATCACCAGGCAGTCAATCCACTTGTATGTTAGAACACCAACTACTAACACAGGCCATGAAAAAGCTCCTAGAGACAGACCAATCCCCACAATGGTTTGGTTTCTGTGACCTATCCTCGCATGTCGCTCTATTTACGGCTTCTGTGATGCAGAAAGCTTTCCCTGGATGAGGAAACGATAGAAACCTTTTACTGCACATACATTGCCTCCAACTCCTTCAGTGGAATGGCCTTCTGTTTCCCTGAGTACTCGAATAGTAATTTTGAATTAAAAACAGGCCTGCAGTACTCACAGTTTTTCCATTATCGCTCGATGAGGACAAGGTCTTAGGAAGTTTCTGCTCCGGCTCTGAATAGTCTGTATCCACTGAATACGCATCTGGAGGAATAGCATAGTCACTTTCCGAGGTCACAGAAGACAGAGACACCCCTGCATTAAAAAAAGAAAGATGTTTCTTCAATTTTTTTTTATTACATTAGAAACAAATGAGATCAGAATATCCACCCAGAAGAGTATCTGAGTAGGGTCTGGGGGCAAACACAGGTATCAGTGTAGATCCGTCAGGAACCAAGCATTTTTAAAATAGAAATGTATGGAATGATCTGCACAGTGCTAATACCTGAATCCCACGGTCTAAGTAATGCAATGACAAATAAACGTCTTCTATACATTATCACCTTCTGTTACATGACTACAGCTTTTTTAAGGAAAAATGGAGGAATTCCTATATTGCATGAGATGACAGAACCAAATGTTCTGTTGAGGAAACTTTTCCACCTGCTTTCTGATTACGTGAAACTTAATTCGGTTTATGTATGTGTTGGTTTTTTTTTTCCTGATAGCAATTACTTTTTTCTATGTCATTTTTGCCTACATAGTAAAGGTCATAGGAAGTCCTTGGCATGACAGAGTAGAGATAGAATGGACCTTCTTGCACTTTTCCCTCATGACAACAGCCAGCTACTAGATTAATGCCTTAAAGACAGCCATAACAACAGCAATAAAAAGAAAGTAATGCATACAGTCCTCTCTCCTGCTTGAGTAACAGACCTAGGCTTTGACAGCTGAGATACAAGTCTGGTTTAAGATGTCTGCCCTGTTGAAGAGAGAAATCCCTTTCCAAGAAGCTCACGTAAACTGCCTCGCTTTCCAAGCTTCCCAAAACTTACTTGTTCTTATGGGTTTTGCCTACCTCGTTTCATAGCCCGAGGACTACCCAGACCACTTCTGCTTCGAGAGTCAGACTCAGAAGTCCTTGAGCTGGACCGAGAGCTGTCCTCCTCCTCAGATCCTGACGACTCATCTATGAACGGGCTGTTGCTTATTTGAGTTGCTTTCTGCAGAAATCAACACAGTTCTTTGATACCTTGCATAAAGGGTTTTGGTCATTTCCTTCATACTGTGGCAGAGCTCTGCTGGCTTCGTAGCATTCAAAGCTGTTCTTATTTGGGTTCTGAGTTTTGGCCCACAAATACTAAGATAAATGGAATTCCCTCTACCCTCTGTATACTCGACCACCCCTCCACTTTAAAACAGAAACCTGAGGTAGCTCAAAACATGGGTCTTTCCAAGTCATACAAGGCTGCCAGCAAACAAACAATGCTGGGATTAGTTACTGCTGGCCCTCTGACTCTAAACAGTTTTGGCACTGACACAAAGACATTTCTCCACACACACTTTTAATTATGGCTCTGAACACTGTGTGGCTCTGTTAATAATTAACAAGCCTTTGGAAGGAAACAGCAAGGAACCTAAGAACTGACCTGGGCTACTAACATTTTACAAGCAACAGTAAGGGTTTTTTTTCCAGCTATTTGACATTTCCATTACTTCTGGGGTTCTGTGATCTCTAAACATCATCTTACAACATATTTGGCACGGTAGCATCAAATGTGAAACAGCAAGTTCCTGGATGTGAAGGCTAACGGTATTTAAACATTTCCTTTAAACAGTCATAGAGTTACCCCTTTCAACGT
>NW_010393862.1:24550-25627 GCF_000710305.1 Buceros rhinoceros silvestris
CGTGTAGACAGGAGTGGTCATGTTCTTATAGATCAGAGACGTATATAATCCGGATATGGAGTATGAAGGTAGTGAAACAGCATCTAAAAAAGCAACATATTTTATACATGACCTTCTAAATTTACCCCTCAATTAATCAAATTCAAATGTAATTTTTTTGGCATTGCGTAACTGCTATATAAAGCAAACTAACTCCTGAACTGTTTTGGATGTGAGATTTACAGCTTTCTGAAATGGTTTTAAGGAGTATAAATAGTAGTCATGTAGTCATGACCACTAACCCTTTTAAAATTGCAAGTATAACTTTTACCTTGGTACCTGGCACAGAATCTTCAAAATGAAAATGAATTGCAAAGAAAATTGGAGTGAACAAAGGACCAATTCAGCACAAAGTGAAGAGGCAAAGTAACAGAAGACAATGCAAAGATAACCAATGATCTTCTAGGTTTTGGATAGCAAATAACTGAATCCTCATAAAAATACCTCAGAGGAACATGGGACATTTGATCCTTGCTTCAACATCCCCGTAAGAAGATCATTTTTGTTGATGAGACAACGAACAGCTAAACCACTTACTTTTGTTAAGAGATTCCATGGTGAAAGCTTCAGACATCCTTAAACCAGATTTGGCTACAGCATAAATTCTGCTTTCCTAAACAAGCAGAATGAGTTTGATAGTAAATAATTAAAACACAATTACTCTTCTGTTGAGCCTCCCCACAGCCTTCTCGTCCGCGTGTTAGTGCAGCAATGTGATAAAAGGGTTGATAAAATGGTCTCATCAGTAGCAGCTGAAAAACACATCCCTGTTTTACATGCCATACCTGTCATACCCATAGTCAGTTCAAGCTTTTTTCACACAATGTTTGCCCCGTAGGTAACTTATTTTTAAAAATGCTATTATCAGGGGCCAAAGAAGCTATAGAGAGAATAGTTTTTAATGGAAGATTGTATGTTAAGAACAGAGAAATGCCATTAGGAGGGAACTTCTTCAACCACTGTGTGTTAAAAGGCCATGAAATGAAAAGCTATAATGAAAAATTATGCACTAAAATATATACATTATTATATATACTA
>NW_010393863.1:0-3263 GCF_000710305.1 Buceros rhinoceros silvestris
GGAGCCAATTGGTAAAAAAGGCAGAGACGGAGGCAGGACAGAGCCGGCGCACTGAGATAAAGCAAGCTGTAAGCTGGAGAGCAAAGCTGGAACTACCCCCCCGCTGACCCAAGCTGAAAGTGCAAGTTTGTGGAAGTGCAAGACCTCCTGGAGATTTGAGCTGCCAGCCTCAGAAGTGTAAGACTCCGAGCCAGCCCTGGTGCGTGGCTTTTAAAGGGAACAGGGAGTCCACCAGAGTTTTCACAACCAATGAGCTGCGCAAACATAAATGGAAGGAATACATCACGATTGGTCATTTTAAAACAAACCATCCGAACAAGAAGAACGGGTTTTTTTCCTAAACTGGAACAGGAGCCCAGAACCAGAGACAGTACTCCAGAGGTGGCCTCACTAGAACAAAGGACGACCTCCCTTGACCTACTGGTCACGCTTTTCTTAATGCGTCCCAGGATACTATTGGCCTTCTTGGCCACATTGCTGGCTCATGGTCAACCGGTTGAACTTCCCAGCTCTTTCTCTGCAGAGCTGCACTCCGCAGGTGAACCCCTAACCTGTACTGGTGCATGGGTTTATTCCTCTCCAAGTGCAGGACCCTGCACTTGCCTTTGTTGAACTTCATTAAGTTCCCCTCTACCCAACTCTCCAGCCTGTCCGGGTCTTGCTGAATGGCAGCACAGCCTTCCAGTGTGTCAGCCCCCCCTCCCATTTTGTATCATCTGCAAACTTGCTGACGCTGCCGGCACAGCCTTCCAGTGTGTCAGCCACCCCTCCCATTTTGTATCATCTGCAAACTTGCTGATGCTGCTGTTCCTTTGTCCAGGTCATTGATAAATATATTGAACAAGACTGGAGCCAGTACTGACCCCTGGGAAACACTGCTAGCAACAGGCCTCCAGCTAGACTCCTCGCCACTGATCACAACCCTCTGAGCTCTGTTGTTCAGCCAGTTCTCAATGTCCCTCACTGTCTACTCATCCAATCCATAGCTTCTCTATGAGGATGTTATGGGAGACAGGGTCAAAAGCCTTGCTGAAGTCTAAGTAGACAATATCTGCTGCCCTGCCCTCATCTTCCCAAGCAGTCACGCCATCATAGAAGGCTAACAGATTGGTCAAGCATGATTTCCCCTAGATGACCTTTTCCTTCACATGCTTAGAGGTAACATCCAGAATGAGCCGTTTCATCACCTCTCCAGGGATGGAGGTGAAGCTGACTGGCATGTAGTTTCCTGGGTCCTCCTCCTTGCTCTTTTTGAAGACTGGAGTGGCATTGGCTTTTCCCAGTCCTCAGGCACTTCTCCTGTTCTCAGTGACCTTCCAAGAGAAGTGGCTTAGCAATAATGTCTGCCCTCCCTTTGTTTTTATACAAAGATAATATACCTCTGAGCTTTCTTTTCTCCAGGCTGAGAAGTACCGGCTCTTTTAGCCCCTGGTCCAGGGAAAGTTGCTCTGGTCCCAGTGATGCTATAGGCATATTTGTGGCCTTGTGATGGACTTGTCCCTGTCTTTCTTCTCTCCACTATTAAGCAGAGAGGAAGGAACACCTCCCTTAACCCTGCTGGCGGCACTCTTTCTGATGCAGCCCAGGATACTGCTGACTACCTTTGCCATGAGGTTGCATTGCTGGCTCATGGTCAGCTTGCTTGTCTACCAGAACCCCAGGTCCTTCTCTGCAGAACTGTCTTCCAAGCCATTGGCCTCCAGCATATACTGGTGTCTGGGATTATTCCTTCCCAGATGCAGGAGTTTACACTTTGTTGGACTTCTGGTAATTGCTCTTGGCCCATTTTGCCCAGTCCTAAATGGAAGCATAGCCATCTGGTTTATCAATCACTCCTCACAGTTTTCTGTTGTCTGCAACTTGCTGATGAAACTTTATCACATCATCCAGGTTAAAACTGAATATGATGAACAGTATTTGCCCCAGTATCAGCCCCTGAGGGTTACGTTAGTGACTTGCCTCCTAGTGGACTTGGTGCAACTGATTACAAACCTCTGGGCCCAGCCATTCAGCCGGTTTTCAATCCACCTCACTGTCCTCTTACCTAACCCATGCTTTGTCAGCTTGTGTATGAGGATGTTATGAAATACCCTGATAAAAACCTTACTTAAGCAACATCCACTTCGCTTATCCACTAAGCTAGTCAGTTCACTGAAGAAGACTATAAGAGTGGATAAGCATGATTTCCCCTTTGTAAATCTGTGCTGACACATCTTTGTTTCCTTCATGTGTTTGGAAATGGTTTCTGGGTGACATTCCCAGAGACTGAGGTTAGACTGGCCAAGCCTTCAGTTCCCTGAATCTTCCTTCATGTCCTTCTTGAAAACAGGAGTGACGCTCTGTTCCAGTCTTCATGAATCTCTCTAATAGTTGAGAATTTTTAAAGGTTATTGAGAGTGGCCTTGCAGTGGTATCAGCCAGCTCCCTCAGCTCTTGTGGATATAACCTGTCAGGCCCAATGGACTTACATATGCCCAGTTTGTTGAAGTGCTCCTTTGCTTGGTCCTCCTTCATGAAGGGTAAGTATTCCTTGATCCAGATTTTTCCTGTGGTCTCAGAGGCTTCAGATTCCCAAAGGCCTGTCTTATGGGGAAAGACTGAGGTGAAGAGGGTTTTGAGTGCCTTAGTGTTTTCTGTGTCTTTTTTCACCAGGTTCCCTGCCCCATTCAGCAGTGGGCTGAATGGGTGGCCTGAATTAATACTCCAGTTTTCTGTCAAGTGATGGTGTTTAAGGACACACTGATGGTGCGTGTAGTCACATAGGACACTTAACCAGACATACCTGATTAACACCAGGCTGTGAATGCAAAATCGTGGAACAGACAGATCTGTTCTCATCTTAAGGGCTCAAGGGTGTACCCTGAAGACAGATCGAACAGTTTGAGTGGTGCAGTTATTCCGTTTTCCATTTCTCCTGTTGGATGTTTTCAGCAATCAACATGATGTTGTGAAATAAAAGTTACTGCTCAAACACTCTTCTTTATAGTCCTATTAAGAGAAAAAACAGATTTTATAAGCACTTCTTTCAGTACAAGGTACATAAAAATGTGAGTTGTTTTTTAACTTGCCTTTTACTTTGTTTCCGCTGCAGAATCTCAAAGTTACATGGAACCCATTAACCCCTCTGTGGTGATGTCTGACAGCACTGTGGGTACTAACCCTACTTTGCTGAACACCAATATGCAGAAGGATCCCTCCCTTCAACACTGTTTTGCATCTTCATGTGCTGTTTCAAGTAACAGTCCTATCCCAGGGGGAGAAAG
>NW_010393863.1:3345-10202 GCF_000710305.1 Buceros rhinoceros silvestris
GAGAAAGGTAAGGAAAGATTCTCCTACCTTATTTAGTTCTCATAATTATGATGTTATTAAGATGTTATACATGCATCTTCATTGCAAAGCATTTGTCCAAGGAATTCAAGTTTGGTTGTGACATTTAATGATGATGTTGTCCACCAGCTGGAATTTACCACATACACAGCTGTTATTTATACCTCAGGGTCACAATTAGCTATGACAATAAATAGGAATGCAAAAATAAGTAGGAATTTATAAAAGCTCGATTACTTTATCATGTGATTGCACAAGCTCAGTCATATTTTCCTGTGTGCTGTTAGCTTCTCTAATGCGTTACTGAAAAGCTTTTCAAGAAATTTCACATTAGAATAAGTTGTACATGAGAGAGAGGGAGCATTTTTTTCTCTGAAGTACACGTGCTCTTCGTCAGTAAAATGTCAGAAGATTTGGTTTTGGTAGTGAATAGCTAACTCCCTTTCAACTATTCAGCAAGTTGAGAGGTTTTGTTATTTCACGTTCGTATTGTGGTAGACATGCAGGGCTCTGCACCAGAGCTTAGTAGTAAAAAATTTACAAAATAGTCTTTGTCTAAAGGAGATACAGCATAAGATGAGAAATAGAAGGAAACACAGCAAACAAACAAGGAGTCCCAGGTCACTGTCAGAAGGTTCAGAAGATGATAATGAATGGTCAGTCATTAGTGGTACCCTATATTCACTTAATAGATGAGGTGTTATGTTACAGCTGATTGGGTTTCCTTCCCTATCACTGCAGCCACATTTCTTTTTGACTAATTATCGTATTCTTGTTCTTGGATAATTGGCTCCTTTTTCACAGTGAGTATTGGAATGCTGTTGTTTCCTGTGTCAGACTCTCAGTGAGGACTTCAAGTATGTTGATAACAATTTATCTTTTATTTATGTTCCCATCTAGTTGATTTCGTTTTCAGTCAGTACTTGGACTGTTGAAAGAATGTTTTCTTCTTATGATTATGAATCATAAGACTCAACAAAGTATGTTAGTATTTTTCAAGGAGGCAGCAATGTAACATTTCATTATGAGTGGATATGAATTAAAAGCTTATCAGGTATTGCAGTCATTATCAAGTTTACATTCCTACTTCAAACTTTATCTAGAAAATGTTGTTGCCTTTCTGAATATTTTTTCTGTCATTTTTCATTTCATCTAGCAGATAGCTACAGCTGTGAGATTTGGGGTGGGGGGAGGGATTTGCAATGATATCATCTTGCTTTTGTTTCCCTTCCATTTCTTTGTGGCCCTTCTACTTTGATCTGTTCAAAATAACTGATACCCATTTCCACATTTCCCTTCTAATTAAAAATCTTTCTGTTTTTTAAAATACGTTATGTCAGCTCTTTTCTCTTTGCATCTCACAATGAGTTTGTTCTCCCTACATTTGATATTGCTGGTAAATGTTTTCATCTACAGTCTAAGGGCGTTTCATTTTTAGAAGCAAGGAGACAATTTAAACTTTTATAAGATGGTTTCATCAGAAGTTGTCTTTTTTAGAAGGATACTACTTATTCCTCACTCAAGCAAGGTGGAATTGCTACCCAGTAGAAAAATATTATGTTTGCTCTTGAAATATTTAATTCTATCTATCAAAATTATTCCATCATCAAATCAATTAACCACTGCACCTGCCTCTCTTCCTTTTTTAATATAAATTGTACTGAAAGGGACCTAAGAGTTGGGTCTTGTGAACTGTGTTCTTATCATAGTTATTCATTTAGTGTGTGATGATGCACAGCTACTGCCTTAGCCCATTCTTTTTCTTTTTTTTTTTTTTTTTAAATGAACATAAGAGACTTGCATGTAGGAACTGCTGTGGTAGTGCCAGTTTTCATCCATAAACCTCTACCTTTGATGGCAGCCTTGGCTGAAGAAATTCTTGCCTCCTCCTGCTCTTTTCCAGGTAGCACTTCAGCTCACCACGTACAGATTTCCAGGACCACTGTACGTGAAGCAGTGCTGTGAACACCCTCACTGAATTGATTCATATTAAAAGTAACCCTCTCAAACAGGGGGAAGGGGGAATATTTTTAACTGTGATTAATTCGATGGTCTGGTTTGTAGTGCAAAATTAGAAACTGTCCCATCAGCACGGCTAGGTGGAGGGTGAGATGAAGCAGAAAGTAATGACCTGCACTGAAAAAATGCATGATCAGGATGGGGCTGGAATCAGCTGTATCACCAGGTCCAGCATATTGCCAGAGACCCTTAGGTCCTCTTGAGTGAGGTGATTCATTGCTTTCAGTCATTGCTACAGTATGTGGGTTGTACAGTGACATTGTAAAGGAGTGATTTGACTGTTGTTTTATTTTTGTGTTCAATTTTTGGCTTTTTTTTTTTTTTTTTTGACAGCTCTTCTGCAACAGAACGTCATTGGCTAGAAAACAGCCCTAAAGCTTCCCCATCACCCCAGCTTTCAATGGGAAACAGCAGGCTGCCAGGGGGTTACCTTGTGTCTTCTGAATTTTCAAATGCCGTGCAAGATGTCTCTCTCTTGTCTCATTTCCAAACTCCAGGACTGCAAGTCATCACCCTGAGCAGCCTGGAGAATTCACCAGACCCACAGCAAGAACCTGCTGTCAGCAGCAGTGCCCAGGCCTACCTAAGCTACAGCGGGGGCAACAGGGGCAGTAGTGCCCCCCGAGAGGAGAAGCAAGCCACTTTCTTAGCCAATACAAGTATCTCTCCTAAAACAATGAGCTCACCAGTGCCAAGTGCTGAGGACAGTGGCTTTTTGACACAAAACTTTCTTACAGTGGCCTCTGGACACAGTAGCCAGACCAGTGCATTTCAACAGCACCACGGAGGGAACCTACATGCTCAACCACCTCTTCCAGAGAAAAAGAGGTCCTCTGAAGGAGACCGTTCTTTTGCCTCTGTGTCGCCTTCTTCAAGTGGCTTTTCTAGTCCCCACAGTGGAAGCACAATCAGCATCCCCTTCCCAAGTGTCCTCCCAGATTTCTCAAAAATGTTAAGCACTTCCCCAGTGCCAGGTAGGTTTTGCTTCAGAGAAATGCAAAACACATTAGATTTTTATATGAGTTTACAAAAGCATTTAGAGTATTTCAAAAGTGGGAGGGAAAAAAAGGCAACAGAATGAAAATGGCACAGAGGACTTGAATATTTACAGTAAGTGGTATCAGTTCATTGGCTTTGCATGTATTATTCAGAGACTAAGGCTGCAGAATTCTTACTGTGTTTACCTAGATGGCAGCCAGCAGCAGCCTACCTTTTGAACTGCTAAACCACAGGTGAGTGGTGTGGAGTCCAACTTCTTTTAATAAGGCCTGGCTTCTCTCCACACATTTCTAGACTTGTGTCAAGAATAGTTAAAAATGTGGTTTTGCATTCACTGAAGCCCACTGAGAAGCTTTGTATTTTAGAGCTTTATAAATGTAAGACGTTTTCATATTTTATGGGTTTTGCAAAATGAGACTTCAAGAATGGTTTTAGAATCTTAAGATATGGTATTATATTTGCTGATTCTAAAGCATTTCAGAGTTTCTTTAAATTGTCCTTCTAATGATAAGGTTTTTTAATAATTAAGGTAATTGGAGGTTGGAAAGAAAAGTAAAAAACGCTTTTGTATTTAGTAAAAGTCCTTGACATTTTTCCCTTTTATTTCACAGAAAACACATCTGATAAACATGTGACTGTAAAATTTGTCCAAGACACATCCAAGTTCTGGTATAAACCAGATATTTCAAGAGAACAAGGTATATCAACTGAGATGGTATATTCTGGCATATCCATTCGCAGAAAAGCTAGTTGATGACAACTTCTTAAATTTTTTGATGCATACCTGGTATCTAAAAGAAATGCAGGAAGAAATATAAAACCTAGAAGGGCCACAGACAACCTCTCTTAATTTCTTTTGTCCAAAGCCTAAATTTCAGAGTGGAGGCCAGTCAAGTAGTCCTTAAAAAAAGTATGCAGTTAATCAGACAAATTATTAGCCTAACTGAACTAACTACAAAGTAATTTAAATATGCCTGTGGTAGCTGCTGCAAATGCACTTAATTGAAAAGCTCCAGGTTTTAGAATGGCAGGTATGTGTGATGCAATACCAAACAACTGTCTGCTCTCAGAAACCTTTTGAGTGCAAGTGTTCTGCTGTGGCATGATCTCAGCCATGTGTGTTTCCCTGCAGAGATAATAGGCTGAGAGATGGTAAATATCAGGAGATAATTCTTTACCTAGAAGTCATCATAAAAGCATCCTCATCTACCAGTCGTTCTGTAGCCTGAATTTCATTGTCAGCTGCAAGTGACAATGCAAACGTATTTATTTCTCAAAGGTCGTGAAATAACACTCCCATGGAACAACACCTTTATGATGTACAATACAGATACAGTACATCCATATATAGATATATTATTGAATGAGATGGAGAAAGCTTTTGTTACGTATGTGGAAATGTATACATACGAACTTACACCTTGTCCCTGCAACAATGTGTAAATACGGTGTGCTGGGTGCTTTGCAAATAGAATTAATCTAATAGTCCTTATGTCCATATTGTAATATTCAGCTGTACTGACTTGTATTTAGTGAATTATGGCAGGATTTTAAACTGGGATTCTTAAAATGTGGTTGTCAAAAAGGAAAAATAACAAATTCGTTCTGCATTGGGAAGGAAGCTCACACTGTACCTAAATAGTCTTCAGCTATTGGCAAAAAAAATTTCTTTGTCTCTCTACTTCATAGTTTCTCAGATGATGAGGATGCCTCTCATAGTATAGTGGTAAATATGAGCCAAGGGGAATAAAGATCACAGAAAACAGATCATTCATTTATCTTTGGATGATGTTTTACTGGTGCTTTCATTCCAGCCCCCTTCCTTTTGTCTGCTCCACACCCATAATGAGAACTGAGTCTTTAAATGTGCAGAAAGAATTTCCTGACTTGATGTGAGTCCAGAGAGGGGAGTAGGTCATAAAGGAAGTTTAAACCTAGCTGCTTGAACAAATGAAAAGAGAGTCTTCCCAACCATTTAGTATGCCCCTTTTCAGCCTAGCAAGTAAAATTCCATTTAAAAAGGGTTTTAAACACTTTAAAAAGTGTTTTAAGATACTTGTTCTTTTTTCCTGTGCTTTAATGATTACTGTTCCCCTGTGGATTTAAGAGTACTGCTGAATTGCAGAGTTTTATATATGTCTTCCTTCTCTCAACACATAAGAGATTATTCTGAAAATAGTTGTTTTCTTCACCAGCCGACAGATGTATAGGACAGAACAGAATATATATGCATTTGCTTTACTGATTTAAACAAGAGAGACAATTTTCCTAGTTGTCCGTTACTGCCCTTTTATTTTCATTAAAAAAAAACTGTGTGTATGTGTTTTTATGATGTAATTTTTGCTCTGGCCTTCCAAAGTACGGCTTATAATTTCCATGTTCTGTGTATACAGACAATTAAGGACTACAGAGTTAAATTTGGGCCTTTTCCAGGGTTTCTTAGAAGGCTTGCTAATCGTTAGAAATTCTGGAAACAAACACAAGTATTTCCAAAAAGTTTAAAAAAAAAAACAAACCCAAATTACTGAGTTTTATTGAAGATCAACTTAAGATCAATCATTAGATGAGCCTTTTGTCTTTTTTTCTAAGTGCGTTTAAGATTTTGAGCTACTAGATTTCAAATTCTGCAGCAGACTCATGCAAACCAAGAGCAGTTTCCATGCAAATGTTTCCTCTGGGGAGGACTTCATATCAAACTTGCAGCAGAAATCACAGAATGTAGATATAAAATACTTAAATGCTTGGACCGTAAGAAAACAAATCCTCGCATCCCTTCCCTTGCTTTAATACTAGTAAGGGAGTGAGACTGCTTTGCAGGGACAGAAACTTGGTGGAGCATAAAAACAAATCTGCTCTGCCTGTTGAAGCTGCATGGGAAAAGTCAAACAATACTGTTTAGTCAGCATGGGAATTAGAGCTGTGTTCTCTGTCATGCTTCTAACAAGTTGACAAAATGTAAGCAGGAAACCACTTGCTTATGCTCTGGTTATAGGAATCCTGGTGGGACCTGCATGTCCCTCTCAATTTAAAAATCAGTAGGGGTCTGTACGTCAGGTGTTCTGTTGAAATAAGTATCTGAGGTACTTGGTTGTATTCTGTTCTACAGCAATGGAAACAGAGAAAAGAGTCTTAGTTCATTTTAGTCTCCTGTTACAGATTCGCACTTCTGTACTTTTTGGGTGTGTGCATTGCTCTGGAGCTGTTTTTTTCTTTCTCTTTCCTGGAATCCCTGCAGCCATTGCTGTTCTCAAGGACAAGGAACCTGGGTCATTCATTGTTCGAGACAGTCATTCTTTCCGGGGAGCCTATGGGCTAGCAATGAAGGTTGCTACTCCACCTCTTTCTGTGCTGCAGTTAAACAAGAAAGGTAATGTATGCCTTCTGTTTATTAACAAGCCGTAGATAGTAGGAAGTCCCTATTGCTGAGTAATAATCTGGAGGAATCTCATCTCTTCAAGCAAGAGCGACTTGAAATGCAGGCTCCATTTGGTACCTTGTTAAATGAGACTGGATAAGTCTGTTGTACTTTACAGTTTCACCATGGCATGTAAATGTACGTTCATTGTGGCTTTGCATGTGTTGTACCTTATCATCCTAATAGAAAACCAGTGTGACCTCAGTAATGTGTCCTCCCTAACAACCATAAGTCTGCATTTGATCCCATAGCACCATGTATTTTCGCTTGGCTGGAAAGTTGAGTATTTTTGACGCCAAGGTTTTGTTTTGAGACAGTTCTACATTAGATATAACTCTGAGGAGCTTCTCTAAGGAAAGATGATGATTGTTTAAAAGAAGTGATGAGATACTGTCGCGGTTTGAGA
>NW_010393864.1:0-360 GCF_000710305.1 Buceros rhinoceros silvestris
GCTCCCCGGGCCCCCGTTCATTGCGCGGCCCCTGAGTCAGAGCGGCGCTTACTCCTCTCCGTGGGCAGCGTGCCCTCTGCGGCCCGGCGGGCTGCTCTGCTGCCCGGGCCAGCTCTGGCAGCAGCGCTCACAGTGCGCGCTTCTGGCTTCGCTCTTGTTAAAAAATCCGTATTTTTTTACGTCCCGGTTCATTATGCAGCTCCGCCAGGGAGATGTCTCGATAAGTTGGCCTGAGTTGGGAAAGTAGAAAATATCCACAGGTTTGAATATTAGTTAACTTTGATAAAAATGCTTCTGCCTGCCTTTGAGTTGCTCGAAGCTCCAGGTAAACAGAGGAAACACAGTGTTACGTCCCGCACC
>NW_010393864.1:492-12894 GCF_000710305.1 Buceros rhinoceros silvestris
CTCCCCGAACTGCGCCTGCTTAATAGACTGTTGAATATTACTTTCTCCTCCCAGGGGAGGCATAAGTCCGAGTTAATGAGACATGCGATGCATGACGTTGTATGACCTGTAACATGAAAGAGGACTGCGCATGTGCAAAGGGGAGGAGACCTAATTTACATCAGGAGTGGGAGAATCTAATACATCTGTACCAGGTGGTTGAGCAATCCTTTGAATATGTACGTTTTACTGCTTTAAATAAGAGGCCAAAGCTACGGCGTGGTGTGCAAGCATCCTTAAGGGTACCCGACCCTCGCTGCACCCAACTCTGCAGAGCTGAAATCACAATAAACAGACCTGCTTCACAATCAATTTTGATTGCGGAGTTTTTTTTTTTCCACGCATCAGGCCTGCAGCGGGGAAAATGGCTTGTGCTCTGTGTTGCTGGCTGGTGGTACTTAAAGGCTGTGCTTTGTTCTGCCTTTGCCTGACCCCGCAGCGTCAGCAGCGCCCGGTTGGTTTTGCTGCAGAGCTCTACCATCAGAGAGCCTAAATACTTGGGGGAAAACCTAACGGGTTGCTTTCTGCTGAGGGAGTAAGGTATGGCGTTTGTAATAAAAGGATTTTCCAGGCTGTTACCAAGCATTTGAATGAAATGGGTATTAACGAAAACAATTTCAAAGGTTTTGAGCTATTGGACAAAAATCCTTTCATCTTTTTAGCGCAGAACAGAGACAACTGGAGAATGGCTGCGAGCTGCAGAGGCCTACCAGCATGGATTTAGCAGCCAGGGTAAATTCTACCAGTACCCTGAGTTTGGTGGGGCTGCTGCCCCCATGCACCTTCTCACGGGCTCTGATCCTCACGGGCTGGGGAAAAGACACACGTAGACCGCAACCGATACTGTTCACTTTCTTCCTGTCTCCTCCTCACCAACAGAAATGGCACTGTGAGTAGAAATAGGCAGCTGGGGGACCGCCAGCCTCCCTGAGACTGTTACACACTTTGCCAGCTGTGTCCTGCTCTGCCGGGAGACACTCAGCCTTGGAGCCACAGGCAGGTGGTGCCGTCAGCCTGCGCAGGGCCTGCGCCAGCACCGCAACACCAGCTCCTCGCAGCTGACTGGAGTGGTGAAAAGGAAGCTTTTAGTACCAAAATGGGAGAATTTCCCAAAGCCTACAAGATGTATTTAGATTTGTATCGACACTAGTGTGGCCAGCAGAACCAGAGCAGGGATCATCCCCCTGTCCTGGGCACTGGCGTTCAGTGCTGGCCCCTCACTCGCAGAAGGACATTGAGGGGCTGGAGCGTGTCCAGAGAAGGGCAACGGAGCTGGAGCAGGGTCTGGAGCACAAGTGCGCTGGGGAGCTGCTGAGGGACCTGGTGGTGGTTAGCCTGAAGAAAAGGAGGCTCAGGAAAGACCACCTTGCTCTCGACAAGTCCCTGAAAGGAGCTTGTAGTGAGGTGGGGGTCGGTCTGTTCTCCCAAGTAACAAGCGATGGGACAAGAAGAAATGACTTCAAGTAGCTCTCAAAGCACGTCGCCAAGGTGAGCAGTAACAGCAGCGTTTGGATTCTGATGGGAAACCAAGTCACAGAGAACAGGCAGCCCAGCACCCAGCCTGCCTTGGCAGGAAGGGGTGTCGTCGGGTAGTCACTAGAGTCCTCTGCGCAGCGTGTGGGCATTCACAGACCCTTTTCTACACCACCTCTCCATCCCAGAGTATGAAGGTCTCAGTGCTTCCGAAAATCAGGAGTAGGGTCCTCAGGTGGGGCACCGGCACCCCAGAATTGGCAGCCAAAGGACGGCTGTGAGCCTGGTCACTGCTGGTCAGTGGCAGGGTTAGGACTGAAGCCCTGTCCATTGATTCTGGCTGTAACATGCTGTGTGACCTTGTAGACACAGCTCCTTTCCAAACTGCAATGAGAGCGGTAAGATCTAACTCCTTAATTACGGAGATTCGCTGCGGGCATCCAAGCTCTGTCTGCTGGGGTTGGAGGAGGAAGGAGATGGTACTCAGAGCCAGAAATTCAGGAACCTCTAACTCTGAAGCCTACAGCTGAGCGTGACGTGCTGACGTCTGGCTGGAACTCTTGGCATTTCACTTGCTGGACCGCTCCAGCAGCTCTTCTAGGAAATAAACAGAGCCAGACAGGTCCTGGCTGGATAAATGGGTCTCACCCGCCGTGCTCATCAGGCCTCCCGACACATCCACATCTTGAAGGCTGGTGCCATTTGTTCTGTTGTAGTCGTAGTGATGTGTTCATGTCTGAAGATTAAGTAGGCTTTCCCAGCAGGCTTTTCACACTACGAGACAGCCCTTTCTGATGGCACTTCCTGCCCATTTTGAATTACTGATTCAGTTGGTCTACTTTTAATCTGATCCCTCGCCTCAGACTCCTCACAGTGCAAACTGTGCTCCTGTCCAGAGGAACTCCTTTCTTGAGATTATTTTGATCAATGTCTGTATCCAGCTTCCTACCAGTCTGAATTCCCCAAGGGAAAAATCTCCCCAGGAAATCTGTTGATGTTCAGAGGATTGAGCCTGGGGCACCTAAAGATGCCAAGCCCAGCACTTTGTCCCTCCAGAGTGGAGAAACCACATCTCCTATGATTTTCTAATGGGGAATTCTCACCCAGTCTCATTTAAACCTCTCTGTGAGTTTAAGTTTTGGGTCCTCTGCTTCTTCCTCAGAAGAAACTGGCAACTCAGGCCACATCTGGTCTCTCTCATCCCATTTTTGTGTGCTTGCCTCACACAGAAATGACAGTGTTTTTTGCAAAGAACTCAGGAACGGAAGTTACTGTGTACGCACCAGTAATGGACAATGTAGTTAAATGGTTGATGATCAACTTACTTAGTTCTGCGACTTGGGATAAGACATCCTACCTCTCTGTGTGGGGTTCACTCAGGAGTGTGGGGATTGGAGAAGCTGGGGACCAACAGCCACCACCTATGTCATTTCGCAGAAGGGCAGAAAAGCTTTTCATAGCTGAGAATACGGGACAGTTTTTTGCCATTTGATGAGTTACTTCTTACTGTCATTAGTTTCGCCCTCACAAGGTGAGCAGGACCATTTCACACGCTGCTTGGCTTATCTGAAGCTCTATGTTGTGCACCTGGAACAGAGGGGCAATTTTTTAAAGCGTGGCAAGGAGACTGGAGGAGATAAAGCTCAGCGGAAATCAATATCTGGGAAATTGCTGCAGGATCCCAACACTGCATCCTTTGTGAGCCAGGGATTGGCACTGAAATAAAACCAGCTGGGACGTGCTTCACCCAAGGGCCTGAGCGAGGTCAGGTCTGCACGGCTGTGACTCCAAAATCTGGCAGTTCCAGCTGCAGAAGATGCCTGAGGCAGCTCGTAGCTGGCCGTAGACTCCACTGGGTTTGTGCTGGTGGGTTTAGAGGTTATCCGCGGCACACTGCTAACCCAAAGGGATGATCTGTGGGAGGTAACTTGAGCATTACACACCTCTGTATCAGCAGCCAGTGGACACTGACAACACTGGCTGTGGTAGGGAGGAGAGGTGGGGAGAAACCGGCTGGGTTCCAGCAACCCACCCAGAGATACTCTAAAGAGAAAGAGCTGCTCACTTGGCAAAACACGTTTGTCATCTGTTGTGCCATACTACTATTGAGAGTACCCCTGAAATGAGGTTCCCCTGAGGAATGCTGACACGTTTAGTCTTGAACGCCTCTGCTAATGTTCCAAGCAGCTCTCAGGTGTGAGAAGCACAAAACTGCAGCCAGAGCCACCGTCCTGCACGTGCAGGGCTACCAGCTCTGCCGGTGTAACTACCCTACTAACAAATGACAATGAGAACAAAGAGCATCGTTGCCAGCTCAAAGATACACTGTAACATGGATGGATGCAAAACTGGCTCCAGACAACACCGGATCCCATCACAGCCTGTAGCATCTTCACCCAGAGATGTTAGCAGCCAGAGTGCCCGTCGTGGGACTCAAGCTGAGGCCAAGTGGCCAGCAGCAGTGGGGATCACTGCCGTTTCTGCTGCAGTAGCCTCACCGGCCAGAGGGACAGCTCAAGGAGTCTGGTGGAGGAGCTCCATGAATGACCCTTCTGGATCCTGGGAAGATACAAAGGCTTTGTCTAAAGCTGGGACAGGAAATCCCAGGGACAGGAATGCTATTTCAGAACTCCTAAGGTGGATACACCCAACAGAGCCTGGACTGGTTTTAGACATTTCTGCTGCCTCCTGCAATTAATCTGCAGCCATAAAGAGAGCTTCTTGTTGTGCGAGCCTTGCTGGGTCCAGCTGTGCATGACAGGAACACAACCCAGGCAGTGCAAGGAAACCCTGAGGATGATGAAGCTCTATACAGCTTCTTTGAAAGCAGCTCACTTGAAAGACGAAGGCGGGTCACAGCCCTCCTGCCCTGAGTTGGGCAGCGGGCAGCTGTGAACAAGTCAATTACAGACTGATTCTCCTCGATCTGAGAGATATCGCCTGGTATCTCCCAGCAGCTCTGCGTAAGGCATTGGGCCAGGCGGACTGAGAATGAGCTCAAACCCATGCTATAGGATGTAACACCTTGAAATAGTGTTGGCTCTTGCCTGGTTTAATAACGTGGTCTGATTCAGGTGCTCAGCCAGCGTAGCACCGAGACAGTGGAAGAAAAATAAGTCATGCTGAGAAATTGGTGCGACTGGCCTCACATGAGAGAACATGAGCAGATTGTTTCAAAAAAAGCAAACAAAAGTCCCTTTCCTGTTTGCAGAGACAGTGCACAGCTCTGTGCACCAGTACAGGGATTCTGCTCTGTGCTACCCAGTAACCCCCTTCTCTGGTGTTTACAGGTGGATGACACAAATGATAGACCTGCCTGATTTGCATGGCAGATCCTCTTCCAAGGAACAGGCTGGTGCCGTTTCTTTTTACAGCTGGAGGAAGGCAGCGGTTCTTCCTTCTCTTCACACTGTTCTGTTTATGGATTCCACTCAGTTCAGGGTCGGCTCAAGCTCCCGCTTTGGTCGATTCAATCGCTTTTGTGTTCTCTCTGCAAAGTGGCCTGGTCCTGATTTGAAAGAAGGGAACGTGAGCCCTTGGAGCACTCAGGGCAGGGAAAGCCCAAAGGCATCAGCGCACATCTGTCCGGGTACAGAGTGACTGTATTCTAACACCAGTCACGCGGCGTGCTGAGCTCACTCGAGCCTTTCTGACTGTGGGGTTACTGCTCACCGAGAGCCCACGGTTTGGAAGGGGGACATTGCTTCACTAAGTGAACCGTCACCATAGAGCTGATTTCCCACCTCGGAAAGAAGCAAAGGGGCAAGGGCAGAGTCAGAGCAGTGCTGAATGCACACCAGATGCACCATCCTCCGCTACAACCTGTCTCTGCCACTGGCAGCTGCGACAAGCACTCTGTTGCCGGGTGGAGGTGTTCAGCAGCAGGCAGATGTGTCATCTCACCCGCTGAAACTCCTTCCCAGCATCAAGTCACACAAGCCCCCAGACAGGAAGGGCCGGGTCCCCAGTAATTCTGGGCATTATGAAGTCAATAGGAAAAAGCTGGCAGGTGAAGCTCATGCTAGCACCTCATTTTTAACTCCTCTGAACTGTCCTGGTCTTCTTGGCCCCAAGGCTACGTGTTGTTTTTGGTGGGGTCTTGTTCCAGGAGTGAAAATAGCTGCCAGGACACATGGCACCCCAGGGGAGACCCTTGCTTTTCCCCAGAGCACACCAACAGAGCGGGGCTCTCCAGCTGACGTGTCTGCTTCGTGGAAGCTGTGGTGTTTGCTGGGGACTGAACCGTGAACTGCCCTGCTAACACGAGCAGGTGTGAGTAGCAAAGGAGAAGGAGGAAAAGGCTGATAATGAAAGAAAAAGAAAACAGCAAAAAGATAAACGCTCCTGAGCAGGCAGCGTGAGGAGGTATTAATGGTTAACTCTCTCTCATTGTGGAATCAGAGGGAAAAATGCAGTTTCAAAGGGAAAGGAGTTTACCTTGCAAAGAGAATTTGTCATTCGCTCTGCCAGATTATCATCGTTATTATTTGCTCTTCACTCTCTGAACGATAAAGAGGAAGCATGCAATGACCCTTGACTACAGGTACAACCATCTGCCCGCAACCTCCCTGCCTGCGTCCTTGCACACACAGGAGAAGAGACTGCTAAACACAGCCTTTGAAATTCAGGCAGATAATTGATTCTCTGACGTGTAGAAGCCCACAGGACTCCTGAGGGAGCACAGGTATAAAAAGAGGAGATACACCTCCCAGGCAGGCAGCGAGCTGGGGCCAGAGCTGAGTGTCCTCCCGGCTCAGCACTGTCCTGGGTCCTGCCACGGAGGGGACGATCCCGGCGGGGCTCACTGGAGCAGCTCTGGAGAAGAAGTTGTGTTCGCAACAGGGGAAGGAAACACCGTGGGCAGGAGCCGATCGAGGAAGCGCTTGTTTTCTAAGGGAACGGTGAGTGTGAGTCTCTGTGTGTGCATTTAACAAGGTAATGTCTATTCGGAAATTGGAGATGATTAAATGACACTAAAATGCAATCAAAGCTGGCACCAGTAATTAGCTTTTGCCAGGTACAATAGCCTTTGTACCACACAACATTTTTTTGTACCAAGTTACAGAATGAAAATAATGGACTATAGGATAAATGCAAATCAATGGAATTATAACGTAGATGAGCCTTGTAAAAACACGTTAGATGTTTCCTAGCTGTAGATGCGAGTTCCACGCACCCTGGAAAGTGAACGCTGTTTTACTCACTCGTCAATAAAACTGCGTTTGAATCAAACCAAAGCGCGGGGAGAAACGCCACGGCGCGTTACAGCTCACGCGAAGCCAGCCACAACAAGGAGGAGGAACGCGCTTAACGGGACTCTGCTTTTCTAATGCAGTATTGTGCAGTGTGAAAGTCTGAACTCTATAAAACAGCAGGCATGGCTGAAGCTTCGTTTCATCTACACAGAGGTATTTTTAAGGCTGCTCAGGTTAAGGGTTCAGAGAGAGCGAGCGATAGTTACCCCGTGTCTCCATCACCACTGTCACAATGCTGCTGTCGGTGTTGCACGGGATGGAATGGAGCTATTATGCTTTCCTGGCTGAAAGAGCGCTGAAAGCTCTTCATCTTAGGGGAAATTTCTCTATTAATCATTTTTCACATGCTGCCAGAATGGAAAGTAAGGTGTTCCTCACCTCAGGAGAATTTCAAAGGTGACGAGATTTTGCAGAGCTGTCAGGCTGCCTGCATGCAAGGTGACAATTAATTCTCCGGCTTCTCCTCTGAAATAGCAGACTCCTTTGGGAAGAGGGGTAGGACTTTCATTTCAGACCCCTTCTCAAGGGAAAAAGGGAGACAGAAAGGTCCAAAAAGCTGAGATGAGGAGCAGACTGTGGTTAAGGGAGAGGAGACAATGCAAGACAGGGGAAGAAAGGCAAAACCAGAAACAAGCAAACAAAATATTGCAAAGAAATTAATTGTAGAGAAAGAAAAAAAAAATCTCAAAGGGATTCTAGAGAAACCCCAGCATTCAAAGAAGAGAAACCAGATATAGAAAGTGGTAATCAGGGCTGTATCCTAGGAAGACAAAAGGGAAGCAGACAACATTGGGCTGGTTTTCATCTATGTTGACATGTACCTTCTCAGCTCACAGCGCAGCTTTCCTGGTACTGACTGAATCTCCTGTTGGCACTTTCCCTAATGCTCATGCCACAGTCTGCTGGTACCCCCCAACAGATGTCTTCGGTAATTTCCTCTACCTAGGAAGACCCGATTTGGGATTCGTCTTGGAGATACTTAGGGGAGAGGCACAACGAGGCAGGGTTTTTCAAGTTCAAATGAAAAAGAAAAAAAAAGCAAGCAGGAGATTTGCTCTGAAGCCAGAAGCCCTGTAAGTCTCTCAAAGTAACTTTTTTTCCTTCTTCTGAGCACTTCTTGGCTTGAGGAGCCAGAGCAATTCTGTAAGAGACCAGGTATCAGAGGCAGAGGATGCCACCCAGGAGCGCACAAGAAGCTCTGCTGGAGCCAGGAGCAGTGACCCTGCTCCCAGGGGACCAGACAGGGAAGCTGCTGGTCCCCCAGCTGGGAGCACGAGCAGCTGGGAACAGGGACTGGGCTAAGAATGAGTTTGTGATCAGAACCCCCATTTCTTAGCCCACGACCTTTCCCCAGGTCTGACCACATACTTTGACACTGCCATTAATTCTGTTCATAACTTCCGTGGTATTGAGATCAGACCCACTTGCAAGACCACTGGACCTGTTAGTCTTCCCCTTCCTCTGCCTGCGGGAGAGCGGGCAGCTACGTCCGAGCAGCAAACCAGAGCCCACTGCTGATGTGTTCCATCAGAAAGGGCCCCCTCCTACCAGCCCCATCAGTAAAACCCACTGCTCGGAAAGTTCGCGTGGCAGTTGGAAGCCCAACCAAACCCCTTCTGTTTGGAAACGGCTCTTTTTGCAAGAAAGTGTTGTCGTACATTTGGAAGGGGTTTTTTTTTTTTTTTCCTCTTGTGGAGATCAAACATCTTTCTGCTCTTTTCTTGTGTAAAATAAGGTAGGGAACAAGGAAACTTGGTATTTTAAAGACTTCTACCCACATTCTTAAATAATCTTTTTTGAGCAAAAGATTAATCGCTTTCAATCGAAACTCGGGAATAGCGTTCACTGAAACACCTTCCTACCTCGTTTCCACTGACAAAGGCATGGCATTCAGCTCCTGGGGGAGTGCCACCTCAGAGGGCTCTGTCCTGCGTCACAGCCAGCCTCAGCACCAGCCTGGGTGGAAGGGGGAGCGGACTCGAGCTGTGTGTGTCTGCAGTGCTCAGAGCTGGAGGGCTCCTCTCCACACAGCAGCAGTTCAGCTCTCCCCAAGGGAGATGTTTTGGTCCAGCCCCCACCTCTCCTCGAGCACAACAGCTGAAGGAACAATCTGCGTTTTGTTTGGCTCACCGAGCTCTACAGTGCTGCCTTCAACAAACGGGTTTGTCAGGGTGACATCTGGGCCAGTATTACACCTCTGCCCTGGAATTTAATTTGGTTTGCCTTGTCTCTCCCAGCAAGGCAGCCCAGTCAGCTCATGCATGGACCTGGGCAAGGCAGACACCTCTTCAGGAGAGCAGAGGGCAGGAGAGGCCCCAGGCGCTGGTCACAGCTGGTCCCGCGCAGGCACAGAGGCTGCTTTTGGCAGCCCCTATAACTGCTGCCCTCCAGCATTCAGGTGCTTTTACAGCCCGTGCCATGGTCCCTGGGGCTCAACCTTGGTCCCTCTGCTTCAACCACAGCAGGGGGACAGGTCAGTAAGGAGGTTCCACAGTGTGAAACCCCAATCGGCCCTTCTTCCTAACCCAAGGGAGAGACCAGCTCCGCCAGGGGTCACACACAGCCACTGCCCCCCGGGACCGCACTCCCTGGGGAAGACATCTCTGCACTGGGAATCACCATAACCACAAACACTGACGCTGCCTCCAGTCCCTTCAGGCCGATAAGTGAGTGGGGGGACTGGGAACATAACAGTGGCACTTGGCCTCCCCTTCCAGCCCTGAGCATCTCACTGCTGACTCAGTCTGCTCTACCTTTCAGGTGACTCCAGAGGGTGGAAGATGTTGGATAAGGCCACCCTGCTCCTGTTCCTGCATTTAGTGGCATGCTCCATCTCCTCTCCTCTCTACCCAGCTCTCAGGTAAGCTGCTGAGTGTTCCATCCACTCCCTGTCTCATTGCTGACCTTGGGCAAAATAAGCACGTGCCAAATTAAGGTTGCCAGCACTTCTGAAAGCCAGATGAAATATGTGCTTTGGTGAGCCTGTTTCTTTGTCCTGGCCTTATTTTTTGGGTACACTGCTGGCGTAGGGGTGGTTTCCAAAGAAGGCAGGCACCTGATGGGATATTTCAGCCTGAACAGTTGGTTTTAGAATTGAATGCTGGGTTCTATAACGGGAAATCTGGCAATCTCCAGATCAGACGGCACCTCCAGCTCCATCAGTGATCAAAATTTGTGCCTCTGGGCCCTCTGCATTGAAGTCATAACCACAGATACTCTAGTACATGAACTCAGCAGCTGCCTATTAATATTTCAAGTACTTTCTTGTCGACTGTTAGAAGTTGTAACATTAATTCCTATCACTGCAAATTGAAAGCATAAAATTGAGCACTGGGGTCTGTTATGTGGATTTGCAGCGTCCCATGGAAAATGTTTTAGTCCTGTGCCAAAGCCATGGCATAACGAAACCAGAATTGCTGGAATTTTGCTCAAGGACGCTGGGAGCACCACAAGGGTGAAGCACGTTGGAGGCAGCTCTATCAACCATCTTCTCCCTGCTGAAATAGCTTCAGGGCGGTTTCTTGCTGGGGAGAGTGACAGACAACACTTGCCGTCCCCAATCTAATCAGTAATGCCAAAGTAGGAAGAAAAAGAACAGGGAGTAGAGGTCAAGAAGCCTGGCCCTCGACTGGCAGCTGAGCACATCTCACTGTATGCCTTGGGTGTCTGGCAGGTACAGCCTCGGGCCGGTTCCTGGCAAGGCCGTGAACTTCCAGCTACAGCACAGCAGCCCACTGCAGAGCCACAACCCCTCGGCAGAGGAACAGGGGGAGGAGGGTTTGTTAACAGACCCCACTGAGAAAAGGTTGGTACCTCACCTCTCAGCCCTGCTGCTGTATTTGCTCATGGGTTATGACCTTCCCCCAGCCCAGGAGCAGACCAGCAGGTCACTTAGTTCTCACCAGCACCAGAGGGACAACACAGCTGACCCCTCCAATCAAAGCAGAAGGCTGGGACTGTGCCAGCTCCCACCATCACCTATAAGTCATGTCCTGCGGTCCCCCAGCAGCAGGGACATACTGACAGGGGAAGGGTCACAGGCCCAAGGCTCCTGCAGGGAACATGATTTTCCACTGAGCTCTACGAATCAGCATGCATGATTGTTAGAGCCTCTCCCTTCCACCGCTACCAGGGGATGGAGGATGGTAACTTTTGTCTGAAGCACAAAGGACAACAGTGGGACAAGCCAAGTGGCTTGTGCCTCCCTTACCCATGGATTTTTGGGATTGTGGGTCCAATCACAGGCTGGAGACCTGCTGGAGACTCCTGTCACCTGTCCCAGACACAGCCCTCCCAAGAGGTGATGGTGTTGCCGCAGAGCACAGGAAAGTCCCAGCCCCAGTGCTGCCCTCTCCCTGCCTGTGGTTCTCCTGCTCTCCACTGGTTCTCTGACCTCACCTTTGGTTTGCAGGCAATTCCTACTTGTTTTAGTATTTTATTTTCCCCACTGCCTCCACATCAGGACTGAGCTCTCTCCAATCCTTTCATCCTCCAGCACTAATGTGATCCAACACCAAAAGGCATTCGCTGTGGTTCCCTGTCCCTGATACCAGCAGTGTTACATCTGGTGTGTTTTGGCATCTGAAACACCCATTTCTCACCTAGAAGGTTTGCTGCTGGCTCCGAGCACACACCTTCTGCTTGTCTTTCACCCTAGGATGCAGCGCCACGCTGATGCTATATTCACTGACAACTACCGGAAATTCCTGGGGCAGATTTCTGCTCGCAAATTCCTACAGACCGTCATTGGCAAGCGCCTTGGGTAAGCCACAGCGTCTCGCTGTGCTCGGGCTAGGGTTTTGCTTGTTACACTGGGCAGTTTCTTTCATGCATGTAGCAGAAGCATCTGTCTTCCACTGCAGCAGAAGTGAAGCCTCCTGCTGCTCCACAGCCCGAAAGGCATCCTGCATCCCTGTATTTTGGCTTCCCCTAATCACAACTATCATTAAGCAGCCTAATTAATCCTTTCCTCCAAGGCTGCGAGTATCAAATCAGCTGAAATCTCTGCAATAACAGCAACAAACAATCACATTTGCAAATAACCGTGACTGATCTTTGCAACGATTAGCACAGTTACCCCAGGCCAGGTCTGGCCACAGAAAACAGGCTCTGCGCTACCACTTGGGCGGCTTTGGCTAGATACATCAGTGACTGCCGTTAAATAAGCCCAGCTAGGCTGATGTGAGCCAGCTCCAATCCCTCTTCTAACACAGAAGCAAACACTGCTGACCAATTTCCTACTGCAATTAAGCAGAGTAGCCCTAGGCTCAGACCCAGCAGGTTCCCTCACTGTATTGCTCAACCTGAGTCACACTTTGAGCAAGGGACTGAAAAAAAGCATCCCTAAACCAAAGATGTTTCTCATCGTCGCATAACAGAGGCAGTGAGAGCAGCCCAGGAGAAGGTGTGCACGAGTTTCTGACAAGGCGCCAGTCTGACAGCATACTGATGGACAGCGGCTACCAGCAGCAGATGGTACTGAGGGACTTCCTGGGAGCCATTCTGCACAGTCAGAGGTAGGTGGGAATCAGTTCACTATCTGCTCACCACAGGAATAAGACAAGGTCCTCAATGCTGTCTGGCTCCCAGATGTGAAGCCACTGGACTAAGTATCATCTTTTCAGGTACACTTAGG
>NW_010393864.1:12996-36764 GCF_000710305.1 Buceros rhinoceros silvestris
AGAATAAGGCTTTTACCTGACCCCGTAACCCAGCCCTTCCCTTTCGAGGGCAAGCGGGGTGCAGATAAGGAACAGAGCCTGTCCTGAGCCAGCCCATGCCGCACACAATAGCACATCACTGTGCTGTGTTCTCAGCCCCGTAATTCAGTAAAAGAGCGGCGGAAAAACAGAACTTCTCTCTCAATCCCAATTATGGCATCCCTGTGATTCTCTCCCAGGCCTCAGGACATCAGCAGCAGTCGGTTAGAAGGCTTTCCCAGCAGCCTGGCTAAGCTCATGTAAATACTTCTCCCTTTTTCACCTCCCCATGCTCTGGTGAGTATCATTCCCTGCTCAGTCCTGTATGTAACACACTGCTGCTGCACTGCCCAAGCCGTTTGATAGCTCTCGTTCAGCAAAGCCAGCTCCCACTGCTCTCCATGAAAAAGGGGTGCTTGCTTCCATTTCAGGAGAAAAAACCCTCCCAATAAATTTTGTCCCGTACTTAAAGTGCTGTTAGTCTGAATACACCAACCACAAGTGTCATGAAGCTGCACGTGGATGCCTGGGAAGAGGCTTGTAGCAGCCTTGTAAAGCTGTCTGAGATGGTGTGCCCGAGTGGCTAAGCTAGGCTAAAAGCAGATAAAAGTCTTCCCCCAGGAGCAAACCTGCCTCTAGATCCTTGGGACATTTCAGGTTTTCCCCACACTGAACAGAAGAGCAAGTCTTACTGTTTTCCATACCCCTCACTCCCGGAAGTTGTCACCTGGAATGTGAATTACGCTCTAAATCTTGCCAGCCCTGGGGAACAGAGCCAGCACAGTCCCACCTTGGGAATGCCTTCCCTCATGCAAACATCAGTTATCCTGTTTGAGACAACCTCATCTTACTCCTCTGATGCACAGAAATGAAGCCTGTCCAGCCCCAGCCAGCACAATGCAAAGGGGTGTGGAGAGACCTCTGTGTGTACTGAACAAAAAGGAGGCTGGGGAGGGGGGAAGATCAAAAATGGTGCCTGTGGATTCAGCTGTTGGAACGTGGCACTTCAGCATCTCTCTTGCCACGCCTGACTTGGTTACCTTTCTGCAAATTAAGGTCAGCCAGGAAAAGCCTCCAAGGAATGAAAACACTCCTGTATGCGCTCACCAAGTTTTCTCATCATTGTCTTTTCCTCCTGCTTCTGTCTAGAATAATTTAGAGCTCATGGATCTAACTGTACAGGAAGCCCTTCGCACTCCTGGATGTGAGCAGCTGGAAAACGATGCACATACTCCTCGGACCTGTTCAAAGGAACACAGTTCTGATGCACTACTTAATTTACTTCAGTCTTTACAATTTAACTCCCCTCTCTAAATACTGCCCTGTGTACTGAATCAGAAAACAACCCACCTCCACAGTTTAACCTCAGGCTGCTTTACAAACAGATTAAAACACCCAGTACACTTGTAACCCCGGGGACATATTGTCTGGTAATTAAGGCTTTCAAATCAAAGCATAGCAAAATTTCTGCGAAGTCATCATTCTGTTTGAGGGCTTGATTAATAAACATGAGGCCACCAAAAGGCACCTTTAGGCAGCTTCGTAAATTGATTAGAGCCTCCTCTGAAGAGACGCTGACGGCCCAGCCACACACAGAGCTCGGATCAGGGCGAGGTGACGCCCAGCCACACGCCTATCACCCATCGCTGTGGGCTGCTGCTCTGTGGCTCCTTGATACAGAGCCCTGGCAGTAAAACCAAACTGAACAGCTCAGCTGCAGTTACTGCTCAGCCTTGAGGTGTTCAAACTGCAGCTACAGCTCTGCTCTGAGGGAGTTCAAGGGGATCCCTGTGCTGCCTGGGCTGTCACATGCCATCCAGCAGCTCTGAACTCTGCCATGGCCAGAGTTACAACTGTAAATGTTTTCAAAGTAGTAAGTTATTAACCCAGTGATCTCATACAGCTACTTCCTTCCCTGTCACCCCAATTCTCCTGTTGTTTGTGTAATAATCATGTCTTCAGAAATGTAAATAACGTCAGGATGGGATGTGCTTTCCCATCATTAGCAGGAAATAAAAGTTGTTCTAAATAAACCTGTCCAACAGCAGGTCAACATGGCTCTTTGTCTGTTGAGACACTAGTTTCTTGATTGTGGGCCCAGAATGGAAGATGTTGCTCAAAAACTGCAGTCAGCTGCCCCGAGGATGACTCAGAGCCGTGTTAATGAAGGCAGCGGGTCCAGTACCCAGAACTCAACACCAGACTGGAAATACAGTGGCAGGCAAACATATATTAAGGCCTCTGAAATCATCCTTCCTTGCACCCAAACAATTCCCTGATAGTCTGCAGGAGATGCCATCTCCCTTTTCCTCATGGTTTAGGACAGTAGGCTTCAGTGTCCATGGAAATCAGTTCAGACTTGCACTGCATTCCCACAGACTACATTCCTCCTGTTCCGATTTTACAGTTCCAGCATGATGACAATATGACCAGTGGCCCCACAGGATGGGAGCAGCGAGGGGATGTTGAGGGAGATCAGTGACGCTGCGGAGCAGCGAGTGCCCTGACGGGTAATGGGTGACCCTTCCGCAGGCAGGCAGGGTTTCTGTGAGACATGAAGCCACCCTCCTGCTTCACAGGAGAGCAGGACAGAGAACCCGCAAAAGAAAGCCCCACCTGAGCAGGCCTGGTTCAGGACGGGTTTGTAAAGCTGTTCAGTAACAACTAACACACTTGAGCCATTAGGACTTGCTCCAAGGAAAGGAATTATCAAAAATGAAGCAGCTTCCTAAAGTGGTAAGTAAACGTGGTAGCAAAACATAATTAAGCTTCAGGTGAGTGGCATAAATGCTACATGCAAACACTAGACTGGAGACTCCCAATAAAATCAAAACTTCACGAAAACACTTTGGAACAACCGAAGTCTGAATGATTAAACAGCTGGGTCAGTACAGCTATGCGGGATCTAAGAGACTCCTTTAAAGTTCAGTCTGCATCGAAATGAGGAAACAAATGCTCAGATTCTGGAAGATTAAATACAAAATAAAACAAACCAGAAAATGTCTGAGGAATAGAAGTCTGAAAGCATAAACCCCATGTTTCCTAATGCATAGCCAAGGAGGCAGAAAGTTAAGAGCAGCATGTACAGGCTTCGAGAAGGTACATCACAGTAACACTTCATAGGTTTCCTTTTGCATCTGCGCTCTCCTTGGATAACGTGCCAGAGTCTACAGGCACAGGGGAAATACTGTCCCAGCATGAAGTGTCAGTAGGAAAAATTAGTTCTAAAACAAAGCTGAGAAGTGAGCAGTAATGAAATATGAGGTGCAAAAAGGCCTCACCAGGGTGAAAAGGACTCACCAGGGTAAAATACTGCAAGTAGAGGCTTAACTATTTCTTTCTTAAAACTCCTTTAGTCCCAGAGGATTTGAATGCAACATGAGATCAGGTTTTCAGAGTGAAAAGGAGGTCAAAGAAGAAGTTCATTAAACCTCTACAGCATCCAGTGCAACGTTCACAACAAACAATCGGGGAGGAACTTTTCCAGAGAAGAAAAACAGTGAGCTAAGCGTGAAACACTGCAGAGGGGCAGAGGCGAGACAGAGTCATGTCTCACACATGTGAAATGCTTTGGAGGATTTGGCTCCGCACCCTTTATCCTCACGCTTTCTGGTTTATACAAATTTCTTCGATCTCCAAAAGACATTTGATAAAGTTCCTTTCCCAAAAGGCCTTTAAAGAAACTAGTCTGACACGGGACAAACAGGAGCCAACACACAGATGCAGGGGAGGGAGCAACTGACAAGTTTCCTATGTGGAAACTGCTCATCAGGAGATTTTGGCTTTTGGTTATTACTATCAGCATGTCCTTCAATAAAGCCCAAGTCTGCTGCCTCAACACCGCTTCGTGGTCCTGAAGGCAGTAATTAATCGAGAAGGTAGAGCTCAAGTAAGTCAGACACAGCCACATGGCAACCGGCAGACTCCTGGCATTCAGTTTGACGCAACAGAGGCAATGACCTCAATCAAACTCACGTTTGGAGTGAAAAGGTCTCTTCCCCAGGCTGGAAAGGAAGTGAACACACCCAAGGGACCCACGAAAGCTGCCCAGCTCAGACACAGCCAGGCACACCAACACCACAGCTGGCTCCCCGCAGGGGCCAGGACTTCTCCTGTCCAAGCCCTGAGGGCTCACGGCAACTCAGCCAGGCCCAGCCAGGTGCCAGCCTGGACTGGGAGCGAAGAGCCATTAGAGGAGAAATGCAAGGACAGTGTCACACAATGGACAGGCAGGAGGGGGACATCCCCCCAAAACCACGTCCCTCTGGGAAAGGATATGAAAGAACAGGAAGCTTTGCACAGCAATAATGCATACACTAAATTACCCACCAGAAAAAGTTCTTCTCAGTCTCTCATGTGAACCCAACTTCCCATCAGAGCCTCCGAGACAGCCAAACCCCCAAATTTAGGACCATTCTTTCCTCTTTATTCACAAATTGTTAGGATGAGGAGAGGGCACCTGGAAAAAGGAAGATTTCTAGTTTCTTTTTCCTCTTTTTCTAAAGAAAATTCAAACATCCTGGGAGAAAAAGGGGGAGGATCCAGGGATTAAAGGATTTTCCAGACTCATATGAAAAGCACTCAAGTAGCATGAACACAACAACGAAATCCAGATTTTTAAAAAAAGTATAACTGGCATCCTTTTGACTTAATATAAAAAAAATCTGCTTTTGCCTTCCTTCTTCTGGTGTTTCATGTATTTATTCGCCTCTGTTCTGAAGGCATTTGCTTTGTTTTTCACTGTTTCTTCCATTCTTCTGGTACTAGTGTGTCCTGAAAAGAAAAATCAAAAAATTAACTCTTCCAGGCAACAAAGCACTTCTCTGCACCGTAAAAGCATCCCTAGACCCCTCATTCTCTCTCAGAGGAGCTTACTGGAGTGATGAAACCAGCACTGCAATGGAGTGGGGAGCTGAATTCGAGGAGGATGGCAGCAGTCACACAAATGAAGGTTAGCTTCTGGTGCAAAAGGGATGAGTGAGCCTTGTAAACCACCAAACCCAACAAAAAAGCTGGGCTGAATACAAAGCCTGCAGGTACCTTACCTGCTCTTCTACTTCAAACAGGGCCAATCTGTCCACTGGGAATCAGCTGGTCCACGTAAACACAAAGAAAAGATCTTCATGTCCCCAAAAACATGAGGTAATCTGGTCTCTTTGGGGTCCTCTTCCCCATCGAGATGCCAGACACAGGCATAACTACGGATGCTGAGCACTAGATGGTCCAGCCCTAGAAGCTGGTAACAACAAAGTCTTAACTGTCACGGGGGGCCTCAGAAAACTCAGCAATAAGGACAAATGCTTGGGACTGCGCATGGCAGCAAACCCTAACCTATGGTTTGTGGATACGAAGTTATTTGCAACATCTTCCAGGATTATTGACAGCCCAGAGGGAATTAAGCAGTTAAAACATCAGGCTGAGAAACAGAAAACATGCAAGCAGTGGAGAACACGTTCATGAGGCATTTGGTGACAAGCCACTAAAAAGCTGACACCACTGGCCCAAACCTATGGTAAAAAGGAGCATCCAGGGACCAGAACAGCACCATACATGGCCAGGATGCAGCCAGCATTTATCTACTAGAACAAACAACAGCCATCTCCCATTCCTCTGCAGCTACTTGTCATGGCTTGTGCTACACTCAAAGACCTCAAAACACTCCAGGGAGAGAAGCAATAGTACCAGGGTGTTTTTCTATGGGACGTGATGCCACATTCTCCATAGACTATTTTCATGAAACCATCCTCACACTGTCTGACCTGCAGACAGCAGCTCATACCAGCACACCCGGGTTCTGCAACAGCCACTCATACTGGTTTTCTTCTGCACCACAAAACCAGCTGCATTCAACATGCTCTTGTGTGTCTGTGTGCCTGGAGCACTGACTATGAACAGGAGAGAAAGCACATGCTCATGGGATGTACCAGGGCAGATGCCAGCCTCATCATAGAACTCATCCCAGATGCTCCCTCCCTTCCCCAAAATCCAGCAGGGCTGAACAAGAAAGGAGGCCACACATGCACATTTGGAACTAGGCAGCATACGGAGCACAGGCAGTCCTGACTCCTGCGCCACTGCGGATGTAGCAACTGAGACCTTACCTGCTCAGAGTGAGAGGAAGCGAAGGGCTTTGCACTGGTAAATGATAATGGAGCCCTGTGAAGTGATTGTAATGAACGGAGGGGGCTGGCTGCTGCTGCTGCCTGAGCCATGGTGACTGGTTCAGTCTACCAAGAGGGTGAACCCTGCATTAGGTTGTGTTCTCAGCTGAATGAGGTGGTGCTGACCCAGCTCTGCTGCACACAGAGCTCTCGCTGCCCCAAGCGAGGATGTAATTCGGCAGTCACAGTGTCTGGCTGCCGAATAACCAGAATACTGCAGACTGCAGGGAGAGGGAGGACCAACAGTAGGCTGGGAACAACCTGGATATGGACCATTTTCATCATGTTCTCCAACCAACATTACTAATTATTTATTTACAAGAACAAGACTGCTTAAAGTAGGTTTATTTCATCACCTGGTAGCTGCTTGGTGCCCAAGACAGACAGCACATTCATATTTGCACAATTACCATACAGACTTCAGATGATTAAGGAAATCAAAGGCAGTTTAGTCTCAGAGGACACATACTGCTAATATGCAAACCCAGCTGTAGCCAAGGACACTCAAGGACTGATTTAAAGCCCAGTAAGTGATGTTGGAAGGAAGCAGCTTCAGCTCAGATACCTTTTTGTGCAAGGAGCGAGTGATGAAGTGAAATGTAACAGGTAGCATGCCCAGGAAAGGCAAATTCCAAAAAGGCCCTTACTTCTAGAAGAGCCGGTCACTAGTAAAACCCCCTTTTACCGCAGCGTTCTATACTTTGCCAACCTACTGCTCTGCTCTGCAGCGATCCTGCCAAAAGGAGAGAGGAAGAGAGGTTCAGAGGAGACAGCAAAGAGGAAAGCAGCCCTGCTCCAGAGCCAGTGACAGAAATGCAAAAAGCAAAACCAGGGTTTCTGCTAACTTCTGTAAAAAAATGGTTTATACAGTCCCCTTCCCGGTCTCCATAGCGGAAGAGCACCTTTGCTTCAAGTGCAATCTAGTTAATTATCACTGTGCTTCAACATCCGAGACAGGTGAGCAGCGTGTTCCCAAAAAAATGTCTTTTTGAACTTTAAAGGCAGGTATCAAAGGGTTTCACTTTAGCCGAAGGTAGAAGTTTTACTTTCAAATTTGCCATTGTAGTTGCAGCTTCATGTCATTTACAGTGAAAAAGCACCTTGACACCCCCTGCAGTGTTTTGAAGTAGGAACCAACCACCTGCATTTCTGTGCTAACAGAAGCCCTGGTTGAGCAAAGACACTTAGAAGTAAGTTTCACTGTGTTCTTTTTCCCCAAATCTGTACCCTAGGCAATCTGTAATTAAGAATGATTTTATCACTACTCTTGAAATTAAAAAGGAAACATTACTAAATGACATAACACAACCCCGCTGGCAACAAAAAACCAGTAGGAACTGTTATGCTAACAAGAGCAAGTGCCACAGAGGAGAGGGCTGGACATCCAAGGGACCGAGGCTGAGAAAGCCAGGAGGCTGGTATGGAAAGGGTTGGCTATAATAACCATCCTTCCTGCTAGAGCCACACAAGCAGATGTTTTAAAGACAACAAATCAATGCAACTCCCCTGAAAATTATATCTTTGTGGGTTTTTACAGCTCTTGTCCTGGTTTTTACACAGTGATATCAAAAGTGAGAGCCCAGGGATATCTATGCAAACAGGTGTGCAAGGATAAACCTCTCACAATGGCTCAAAATGGGGAAGTAAGAAAAGGACAGATTTGAGGGCAAAGCAGGTCAATAAGGTCATCTTCAAAGCCAAACTCTACATTAGTACAAAACAAAACTACAGCCCTAAACTTCTGCCCTGTGTGGCAGAAGTGAAGGAGAGGGAACAGTTCAGCCTCTGTTAACATCCTGTATTGAAAGCTCAGGTCAGCAAAGTGCCTGAAGGCTGCTTAAGCCCCGGCACCTTCACGAGACACAGTGTGGCAGGAGACACAAGTCTGAAGAATCAGTCCAACGCCAGTACAGAAATGAATGCTGTATCCCTAACATTTACTAGAATTTCCTCTGGTTTTGCTTGCCTGTGTTGCCCTTTGTCTGTGTGCTGATGCTGTAAGCATCCATTTCCCTTTTCTTTACAGTCCCCCTTTAGGTAGGGGAAGCAGCAGTAGGATACCCTCACCTTACCTTCCTCCTCTTAAAAACTTCTCTCACAAGTGCAGCTACGGAAAGGTTGGGCCTCTTCTGCATTTATAGTCACTGTCATTATCTAACAGTATTGTCAGAGCTTGATATACCGTGTAGTAGAACAACAGTGAACGCGCCTTGCCAAGTGTCAGAGGGCACATACTTCCACCCTTTGCTTTCTCTGTGGGCAAGATCACATTGGCAAGCGGCCACACGGACCACTCTCTGAAGGAGCAGTCAGCTGTCTCAGTGGGAGCAGCTCATTGCCCCAGTCAGTTCAAACCTTTATTCTGAAAACAGGCACAAAAGTGGGACCAAGCAGCCCATCCCCACGCGCAAGATCCCAGAACCAAAAGTAGAGTTCTTTACTGAAACAGTTATTGACACAGGAGAGCATCAACGTGATCGACTCCCCACCGATTTTAACAGCAGCTCCCACCAAGGCTCTGCCTCACCGTTTTACTGCTTTCTGAGCCAGCATCCTGTTCCCTGCCAGGAATGTGACGCCTCCCAGAATGGCCAAGTACTTCAGAGTCTGGAACATGTTGAGCTGAGTCCAGTAGACATACATGAGTCCCAGCATCGCTGTGAAAAAAAGAGCCCGTGGCTGAAACTGCATTTCAAAGACCAACCATTTGTTATCCTTACAACAATTGCTATGTTGCACTGCCAGGCCTACGCATTTGGTTTCTATGTCATCTCTGAAACAGCAGATTTAAAGACTTTACATTATCGCCAGGGGAAGGCAGCGTCTGAGTCTCCATACTGGAGAAAAATGTTACACCAACAGCTTGCAACCAACCCTCCTGTGACAGAACTACAGACATATTCTACATTTAAGGGCTATTAAAAGGAGAAGGATACTCTGGATTCCAATAGAGAATATTAACCTTTGCACATCTGTAGGAGCTTTCAGCTGTATAAAGCTTCCAAGGAAACTGGCTTAGATTAAGCAGCACACTGTCATTTGGGAAATCGTTAGATCCAACGTTCTCCTAACCCGATAGGTTTTTGAAATGCTACCAAGACAGTATAATAACTGTGCAATCAAGGGCATAATAAAATTGATGAAAAAAATTGGTTCAGCCAAAGAACAAGAGCTTTCACAGGAAGAGCTCTAAAGAAAAGATGTAGATGATAGTTCTGCAGGTTTCAATCCCACAGAAACACCCAGCTTACGAGGATAAACGTGCAATAGAGAAAGTGTGACCTCTGGAAATAAGTTCTATTAAGCACAGATAAATGGTGTGTGAGGGGAGCCCACATAACGACGGCTGTTACAAGCTGATGGCCCAAACAAGTTTATCACCATATTAACAATCATGAAAAGCAGGAAGGGAAATGAAAACAAGAGCACAAATGTTATGCTATTATGTCATTACAGTTAATAGACCACAAGGCCATTAACCACCAGGGCTCTCATCTGTAACTCCCAGGTGAGAAGGTCAAACAGAGCAGAAAGCCTCTGACACTTACCAGCATGTCCCAGGTGAAAAACAATGGTGCTGGGCGCAAAGCTGAAGTTGGAGATGTTGGCACCTATCTTTATCCACTAGAAGGAAAAGAAACAAAACCTGGCTTAGAGTAGCCTTGTCAACACAAGCTTCTATTTAAAACTTCGGTACCTCTTGAGCCTGTTTAAGTTCTCCAGTGCACACGGTGTTCTCCCTAGAGAAGCACTTGTTTACTACAACAGGAGTAGTAATTTTGCTAGAGACAGCACTGTGGAGTTCCTTTACCGAACATTCCTTCTGCTGCTTCTGACTGCCCAAAAGCAGTTCCTCAATTACCTTTAAATTGACCCAAATCCACATTTTCCAGAAAAATAAACAGTGCTATTTCTACCCAGCTGAATTAATTTCAATTAAAAAGATAAAAAGAGGTTCTAGTTTTGGACTCAACAAAAGAATGGCTATAGCTACGAGATGTTTGCTCATAAGAACAACTTCAGTTTTAAGAGTACAAGACAGAAAGGCATGAAAGATGGGAAACAGGAGCAGCAGCAATGAGATTTTTCATTGAAGTGTCATCAACACGCGTACTGCGAACTCCAGAGACCAGCAGACACAACAATCTGGATGCCAACTTTCAGTGAGACCAGCTCATGGGACATTACTGCCAAGCAAGCAAGGGACCGGTTTGTTCTCCAAATAAGGAGTAATTTAACTTGCCTAGACAGGATTTCGTACTGCATTGAGTTCAAAACACTGATCTGATGACACAGCAAGTAGATGTTCCAACTACAAACACCAATTATGTCCATAAATGGGAATCAATCCCAGGAGATTAAGCAGCACAGATACCGTGATGGGTGTACGAAGGGGCAGGCAGAATCACTGTTCCTCCTGTGGAAGTCTACGGTCACTTATAACTTACTGTACTCCACATCCCCAGCAGAAGCGCACTGAGAAACTCACCCCACCTGCTCCTACTTGGCAGCAGTGTTTGCTGGTTTTGACTATAAACTTAAAAATAAAACATTTAGGAAAGAGACAGTACCAGACTGACCTTCTGCCCCATCGTTTGCTAGCTGCAGCTGCAGCCCTCTGTGCTACACGTGAGTTTGAGTAAGAAGTTTAGCTGGCCAACCTCGGCAGTGACTTTAGACTGGATGGGAAAACATTTTCTTCTTCTGTGGCCCAGTTCACTCACCAGAATGAGCAGCAAAAGCAGCGGGGAGAGAATCAATGCTGTGAAAGTGTTAGATACCACAGTGGGAGGCCTCTTCTCAGGTTCCCTGAAGAGGTGCTGCAAACAAACAAAACCAACTTATAAGTAGGAGTATCCAGCAGAGCAGCTTTTCTGCTCCCCCGAGGAGCAGCTGCAGCCCAGTGCTGATCCCAGGCGTTCCCCTGGATGATGAGCATTCCCCTTAGGGCAAAGACTGACTCTCTAAAGTAGCGTCTATTCCAGTCTCTGCACATTTGATCTCCAGCACCGTTAACTTCTCCTTGCCCTCACAGAAGCACTTGTTAGCTTGTCAGCAGCACAGATGGCTGGAATGAGGCACGAGAAGCCTTCACCAGCAGAGCTTTATGTGGTGCTCACCCAGGCAATCTATCTGAACCTTCCCAGTGGCACCAGTCGCTCTCTCACAGGTAGGACACAGCTTACTTATTCATACTCCAGAGACTGCAACAAATTTATTTCCATTAAGCAGTAACTCTGGTTTCCTTTAATTACATTACAGACACAGTATCAAGAGATGACTTCTCAAAAATTAGTGACAATGAGAACAGATAATACTACTAGGATTTTACCCCCCATCTCCACACAGAATTTTTTGTTTTTACTGTACCTGGATTTCAGGTTTGGGAACAAAGAGGTTCTTGGACTGTACTGTGGATGGTGCATCCTCCTCTGGGAATTTGATCACAACATCAGCCTGAAATGAAATCGTGCAGCTTCATGAAGTTTCAGCTCAGTGTATAGGAAGTTCTGTAAAGCCAATTCCATTACTGTGGCCTATGTCCTTATTCGTCAATCTATGATTAAAATTATTTTTAAAGGAAATTAAGGAAAAGCCACTGGATTTTTTATGAGGCGATTTCTCCTAAACAAAGGCAGTAATGCCATCACTAAAGATAGCTTATTTCCGGCACAGCAAGCACAGAAATGCTGAACCTTGAAGTTCTTACTGTGAAATTACAATCAAACCCGTAAATGTTCCGCTTTCTGTTCCACCACATAATGAAATGAACATTCATGTCTGGCTTGCTTTGACGCTTACTTAAAAACTTCAAATGAACAGCAAACCTCAGAGCCCATAAATGGCCAACAGGTTTCTGGTTCACTACAAAGAACAAAACAAATGAGTTTTTTTCTTCCAAGCCTGTTCCACACCCTCCTGTTAGACTGCCAGTAATCTCAAAACCACATCACCACACTTCCAGCTACGTACCACATTCCACAGGATTGGGTTTTCCAGAGTGGCATCTCCAACTATCAAGTAAAGAGTGTAGGTACCAGAGGCAGAGTCAAACTCAGTCTTTCTCTCAGAGGTATCCAGTTCAAACTTGTACACGTTCTTGCTGTCTGGTTCTGCAACAAACACTACCTCCTGGCCAGTCTTCTGGTTGTGAAGTCGGACAAAAGTCTGAAAGGAAAGATGGAACCATTTCTGGAATACCTTGTAGTGTGATTACAAATATCAACAAAATGAGAGACTTACCCCCAGATCAAAAAGCACAGAAACTGGAGTACAAACTGGGAGCCTGCAAATTAGCAGGTCTGAGTCACTACAGCACCGAGACAGTCCAGTGGCCCACTTGGGCAATATTGTGAATGTTAATTGACGGATGTACGTGTAGGTGATTTTTGTTTGTGCCCCATCCCCTTTTCTATTTTATATAGAAAAAAATCTACTTTTTATAGAAAATCTATAGTTGAAGACTTTCAGCAAACCATCCACATTAACAACCCAGAGCGTGGTTTTACAGAGCAGGCTACCTGCACTTACTTTGTGGAGTGAAATGAGACACAGTGCCCGAGCCAGAAGAGGCTTCACCTAACACACAGCCAAAACAAACGAACTGAATCCACTTCCCACCTACCAGGATCAGTGATCTCTCACAGTCCATGTCAGAAAACATAAGGCTTCTCAAAACCATCAGACCTTTTCAAGAGCAACTGTCACCTCAGATGCTTCAAGATGGAACACCTTGGGGACACAGCAATGACAAGAAATTGTGCTAACCTGGTGAGGGATGAGTTCAGCTCCACTGTTCACGTCTATCAGCTGAAAGGATAAAGCAAAATTCTGGTGGCTGTCAGCAGTGAAGGAGCCCTTGGCTTTGGCTGGGTAAGCCACCCTAGGAGGAAAAACCAAATAGGATTGAGGTGATCTTCCAAGAGAAGGCCTGATGTTCACAGAAACTGAGGCACGCCAGCCTGTCCAGCAGTGCTGCTGTCTGCTCAGCAGAGATGAGCTCTTTATCAAAGACTTAGGTGAACTCACATGTCTTTCTCCTCCACCATAAATTTAACAAAAAGAAATGGAGGGTTTTTTTAGTAGGATTTTTTCTGAGCTACATACCTCGCCCATTTTCAAGTAAAACAGTTGTTTGCTACGAGGTTCACAGGAACGCCAGGAGAAGGTTTTGCTAATACTCATCCACATTCCGTTTAGCCAAGGCTATGCTGCTACCAAAGGTGTGACAGCAGCAGAACAGAACAGACACTCAAACATCAGCACGGGGAAGGTTGTATCAGCACACACAGAGGGGCCTCAGGGAGGCTGTGCAGCTGAAGCTGAATTCCATACATTACATTCTAACTGATGGCCATGAAAGAAACAATTCAGTTCAAGTACACTGAGCAACGGTACAGCCACAGACCCCAAATACAGGGTATATGCTGCTGTAGAGCATCTCTATCAAAGCCAAATAATATCAGAAACATTAACTCAATTCTTTTAACTTGCTTTTCCTGTGGAGAGGTGTGTACAAAGGAACAGAAGACTCAGGTTGCCTGGCTTCTGTCAGTATTTATCTCAGTATTCAGGAAAATCACCTCTTAAAATAACGAGTGTTCTCACAATGAACTCACATGTTTAAGAGAAACAGCATGAGTAGAGCTCTATGTTCCAACAGTTATTCCAATACAAGGTTCCAAGTTCAGCTGAAGGAGGTAGCGCTCCAGTCTAGAGCCGGAGTTGCCCCTAAAGGTTCACATGCCCCGAGTAATTTTACCTGGTTGTTTTTGGCGCAATGCTCTGATCCTTATCCACTGTAGAAAGATCTACGTTAGTAATTCCAACCTCCGTGGAAACTTTCACTTTTAGCTGCAACAAAACACAACGGAAAATTACTCAGAGCACTCTACACACACCAATTGTGGCCAAGTTCACTGCAGCAGCTTTAGCTCTTTTGTCCCCTTCCCCAAAGAGGGTCTTACCCTAAGCCAAAGACAGAACCTAACCTGAACAGAAGGATCCACAGCAATTTACGTGCACCAGTTGCTAACCATAACCTGCCCCCTTCCTCCCTGCACAAGCAGCCAGCTCAGAAGACACCAGCTTCTCAGTCATGTTGGAGTTAGCTGCCCTCTGGAGAACCGGTTTTAATGGAACAGTCCCATCACACACATTCAGCTAGTTTTCCTTGTGAACTAGCAGAAACTAGCCACAACTTAAACCCGCATGTGCGTGTGTACCTCTGCTTACTGGACAGCAACTGGAGATGGGAGAGGTCTCCGGACAGCAAACGGTTACGCCTTTGTTGGCTCCTAAAGCCCAACAGGTTTCTGCTGATTCTAGTACCAGCAGGCAAAAGCCAAAGCATTGCTGCAGAGCTGCTCTTTGCTCAGCAAGCTTTCCTGCGGAGTCACGGCACGGGGCAGCCAGTAAGGCCCTGCCATTCATCACACTCCTTTGCGTGAAGTGCAGCAGAAACCCCAAGCAGAAGAATGATTTCCTGGCCTCTCCCCAGCCCCAAACCACAGACCAGGCAGTGAACCTGGCTGAGTTTGACTGATTTCAGTCCTTCTCTCAAACGTAAGCAGTTGCTGCAGTCTGTAGTTTTTAATTAGCACATTTGTTCTCACAGCTCACAAATGCTCCCCTGGAGAATTTACAGTTTCATTGCCAACGTATTTTTTCACCATATACTACAATTTGTTACTAAGGGTTTGCTCATGTGAGCCAGCCCCATACCCTCACCCTGAAAAATAATTCACAGGGAACCTGTGGGAAAAATATGTAAAAACATAAACCAAACTATTCAGGTCAGACTTCAAACGCAACAATCTTGGCAGTTCCTTTACCACAAAAGATAGAGATCACCCCTGAAAACAGATCCCTTACTATGCAGACTCTTCGGGCTGACTCTGGTAAAGCTTTAGTGTGTTCCAAGATAGGAGCAAAGAAAGACGAACCAATGAAATATTGATTTTGAAAAAGCTATGTGAAGGCAACTCGGCACTGCTGCACACAGTCCCTCTGACGGAACACTACACAAACAGCTCTCAAATATTTTAATGCCAGGAAATGCAGTCTCTGCCAGAGTAATAACCTACTGGTTTAGCTCATTATTGTCAAAACGACGGTGCATTAAGGACAATTAATTCTAATAACAGTAAGGAAAAAAAGCAGCTCCCCAGCAGTCCTCCCCCGTAAAGATGCGTTGTATCAGAAGCGGTTCACACAAAGCCGCCCCAGCACTATTATGCTCCTGCTGGTACCTCTGTGCGCCAGCACGAGCTCAAGCAGCACCAATCAGTCCCCTCTGGACACTAAGCGGCACTAAGTACTACCACAGTGACATCCATTTGACTCATGGAGTAAAGGTCAGCAGTTGTCAATGGGTGCCTTCCTCCACTCCAAGCTGACCACGTTGGAAGACTTTAAAAGCTAATCTTTTCCTTAAACAGGCAATTTATGGCAAAAACTAACCTTGGGAATAGACATAACTGGAGAGGAGCCTTCCCGGCGGTGGACACTGGGGGCACTATAGGAACAGTCCGTGTTAGGACTATAGGAATAGTCCCATTCTTCTCACTGTAACAAACTGGAGGGAAATAAAGCTCCGAGTGTTTCCCTCAAACTCTTCTCCAGACAGGTGCAGTGTAACAGCGGTTGCCACCAAAAAGAGGTGACGTCATCTATAAAGTGAAGACTTTGCATTTGCTTTGGTCACTGTTTCTCCACTACAAAAGCATCACCATACATACCGGAGATGCCAGAAGACCCCCTTGACTCTTTTCTCGGGCTCTAGAGCTCATACAGACAGAGAACACCATATGCTCAGGTGCCACAGACCGGACAACCACCAGACAACTGCTAGCCAAGGCTGGAGACTGACGGATTCAGATCCTGAATGCTCTGAAGAACTACCATTCTTCGTAATCATTTTTGCACAGCTAATTTGGGCTGCTCTGTGGACACTTCCACTGTTAGCCTTCGTTCATACGCTGTCAGAGCAGCACCAAAGTGATAAGGCTATTTTGAAATTCACACAAATATCTCCTTTGATCATATATTAATCTGGTTACTGGTTGTAATCCTGAGTCAAAATCCGATGCACAGCAGAAAACACGTGATAAAAATGCCATATAACTGGCAACATCCTTAATGGCTATAAATACAAAGCTGTTTCAGTGAACAGGCACGGAACGAAAACACCAGCAGAAAGCATACCCACCTCCACTTTGTTAGCAATGAATCGCTTATCTCCCTCAACACTGATGGAAAAATCATAATATCCACTGGCAGGTTTCACATTCATGAAGTTCAGCTCAAAGACATCTCTGTAACAAAAAACCAAGGTGTTGAGTATCCTCTAGGACACTAACAGCAGCCTACAAATAGGTAACATCTTGCTACCAGAAGTCTCCAAATGTGCTATATTAAGCAAATGCACAACCAGAGCACAAAACTAGTGTTGCTAAGTGCAGCGGGAAAAGAATTCTTCAAGGTTCCCCTGCAGTCAGTGGAACATTGCAATTTCCCAGTCCACAGAAAAAGCAGCAGAAATTCACTATCACTCCCAAACGTGCTCAGTCACCTGTTACCAATCAAACGCAACTACAGCATTTTGAGGTTTACATCACGCAAACATTCCTCAGGTGAAGAGCATGTAAAGAAAATAAATTTGATGCCATATAAGTAACACCTCTTTGCCTTAAAAACCATAAAGATAAAGTAATTGTCTTACCCTGAGAGAGCAAATGGTGTCTGCTGAAGGACAGTGGCTTTGCTAGACGCAGACTTGGCGTAGTCAAGCTTTACAGAAGCTTGAGTCAGTGGCTGGGACATAACATCGGTCACTTGTAGCTACAAAAGAAAACCAAGCACTTCCATAAAACCTGGTGTCCTGGGAGGAACGCAGGAACACAGACGACTCACCACCCCGCTGTACTACGCACCCAGAACTCTCCTCCGCCCAGCATCCCAGATTCACCTAGTCCTTTCTAACATAACCAGGAGAGCTCAAGTTGTAATCAGCAGAGCTGACTTCCATCCAGTACCATCTCGATGCAGTGTCTTGTGAGCCCCAGGTAAGCAGAGGCTCCTAAGAAACACTTCGTAAGGGCACTGAAGCCCCAGATCTACTGGCACCTGAGTCCTGCAGCTGAAAATGAAAGACATCACCTTACACATTGGGTCAGCCCAGACCTACAATACTAAAGACTGAGTCAAGAGCTGAGCTATGATTTGGGGCCAAGGACCCACCCTGAGGACAGGCTGATGGTGAGACACAGCCGCGGGTCCCTCAGGGACAATAACGACAGGCAAGTGGTAGCGGTTCCGGGATAAGGATCCTGCGGCACAAGCAACGCTGAAGGCCTCTGAGAGTGTCTCAAAGTTTTTCTTGCTAAAAATTGCATTCATCAACTGGATAACTTGATCCTGAAAGAGAAAAAGCAAGTCGCAGATGAGCACCAGCAAATTAACAGATTGGCTTGGTATAATGTTATTAATAAAAACATCATTCATAAAGACTGTTTCATTTCCCATCTGCTTTAAAATTAACTCCCGGTATAAGGTAACCCCAAATCAGATACCTTCCAAGGGTCACATCAGCATTCTTATCCTTGGCTGGGAGGTTCCAACCACAATCACTCTAACTGTGCTGAAAACTTGCAAAACCAGAGTCTGGATCTACCTCTTCAAACCACGTGTTTCCGAATGGAAGACGCTGTCAGCTCAACTACTCAGACTGTGTGCAGCTGCAAAAAGACACTCTGGCTCCAGGAGCCATATAATTGTCTCTGTACAGCGGAGAAGGACTAGGCTAGAGATGCTGGCTACCTGCCAAGCTGCGAAGGCCATGCAGCATCGATGCAGAGCATCCCAACAGCTCTGGAAGGAGCGAGTCTCAGCCTGTGCAGGCTTATCCCTCCAGGCTCAGCAGTGTCCTCAGGCTAAGAGGATTAGCTTTAAAGCAGTACCACCAGGAACACCGAGCCAGCTCGGGCTCTGGGATGTGTCAGAGCTAATTTGTTCTCTACGAATTACGAGTGGGACCTTGTCTCCCAGCTGGTTTTGCAGTCTGGCTTTGTGCCTCTGCACCACACCCCACAGGGTATGTCGTCTATTCAGATTCTTCCACCACTCCCTGCTAGTCTGAAAAGCAAAGGGGTTGGTTACCTGTCCTTTGATCCACGCAAAGGACTGTGGGCTAAATTCTAATCAGAAGTGAGAATAATCAAAGACAATCCCCACTAAAGCAATACGTATCCAACTGAGTAACCCCACAAAGAACACTTATGGATGAAATCTACTGCATCTCCAATTTTTACCCTCCAACTTGTACTAACGAGCACCGACGTATATCACAGCTAGAGAAAGCACCCAGACAGACCCTACAGAACATCCGCTCCCTGCAAATCCTGCGGTGTTTCTCGTTGTTGTGGAGGGCATGGCTTAGCTCCAGACCCAAACCAGCAACTGACGTGCTCACTGAAATTGCGGGGGGTGTGGGGGTGGTGGTGAAGAACAAAAGGAGCTGCTTTTTCAACTACTATATGTTAATTTCTAAAAAGAGTTTTGTGGCAGTCTGGAGGCACTCTCACCATTTGCAAGAGATAAAGCTTTAAGCCCCAACAATAGCACTTCTGACAGCACAATTCTGAAACAACACTAAACAATTTTCCCTAATTGGTCTTTTCTCCACACATCATTTGGACACTGACAGTTTGAATAGTGTGCAACAGAATCACCACCTCAAAAATGGCATCAAAATTACTTTGCATTAGTCTGCTTGGCAGCAGCATGGAAGGGAGCCAGGAATGAACTCAGATGTCTTACACTGGCTTCTGTCTCAACCCTGCTGCTTCAGCGAGCTGCAATTCTCAATCTCAAGCACATCCAACCCTGTTAACTTGCGGTGGAAAAAAATTATGAAGCAGAGAGTTTGCCGTACTGAATTCTAGCTTCATCCAGCTCAAAAGGAATTTCCAAGATAACGAGTTGTAGCATCCAGATTCCTGTAGGCGTATGGCACTAATGCTGTCTCCCTTTTGAGCACCCCAAACTAGTGTGTCTGCATTTCCTCACAGGTAAATAACATTTGCAAAATGCTTTGAAATGCTGGAAAGTGCTGGATAAGTGCCAAATACCAGAACAAACTCTGCAACAAGAGGGGGTTTTTTGAACAGCTTGTCTCAATAAACAGAGAAAAAAAAATAGGCCTCACTTGCAATTTCCTTCTGTACATTTGAAAAAGAAAAAACCAAACCAAATCCAGCCTGTGATCTTGACGGTGGAATCTGCTCCTAGATTCCGTTACTTAGCATTCCCCCCAAGATGTCCCCTTTCACACAGCGTGCTCATTATTTTTTCCAGTAGAAATTCTACCCAGTTTCAGCAGCCTCTTGCTGCCTGACAGGGACTAGGCAGATCCTTTGAGAGCTACAGTGTGCAGGGGATGAAAGGGCAAATGCAAACCTCCTTCATAGCTGGCTCTGCACCCACGTGGTCCGACAACTTATAGGCAGCAGCAACAAACAGTGCAGTAGTCTCAATTCCTTCTTCGAACTGCAGATAAACTCCACCCAAGTCATCCAGGCGAGCAACAAGATCCTGACAGAGAGTTATTAAAATTTCAATTGCATTCTAGCAGATCCACAGACATTCACTCTATTGCTAGGCCTGTAATCCAGTGAAAAAACACGCCCGACTGACGTATTTTGTAATAGTCATTTAGAAACAGCGAGAAAAATAAACCTTCAGCCTTTAATTATATTTCAAAGTCATGACTTTGTGTTTCAGTCCACTGTGAAACAGCTAAAAGTCCAGAAGAACGACTTGCTTGAAAAGGAGAGCCAAGCCAGCCCACGTCATGCAGGCAAGGAGTGAGCCAGGCTGGGTTTTCATTTCGTGTTTTGCATTAATACATCTTTTAGCACCACAGAGGTCTAACGAATTCCTGAATCATTAGAGAGCATAGCGTGTTCCTACCTCTATCTCCTCAACAATGCCACTTAGGTCTGCCTGCTGGGACAAGTAAGACGCTGTCTCCAAAGCCTGGATGGTTCTTAAAACAAGAACAAACAAAACCACTGTATGATTTTTCCTTCCTTAGAAGCCAAATGCCATTTAAATCAAAGCAACTACAGTTTCTATTCTGAATGAAGTATAGAATAGCTGTTACTGCATTCAGTTGACTTTTTCATCTGCAAAGCAAGTTTTAAAGTTTCCCTTTCTTCCCCAGCTTTTAAGGAAAGCTCTATTCTCTCGTTTCACAGTAAAATTACTTCATTCTTTGGCGATAAATGCCAAGATTTCTTCTGCTTACTGACACGTTTCTCCCACCTCACAGTACAGGCAGCCCAACTGATAAACAGGGCTGAGGAAGAGTATCAAGTCCACTGCAACCATAATACCCAGCCATGGTTCTGTGTTTTTTAAATCAAAAGCCTGTTGTGCATCTTCCTAAAGGAGGAGGCTTTTCTGGGATGTATCCTCTTTACTGACCATTATTACCGAACAAAACTGAATATACAGGCTCATCTGCAAAATCACACAGAAAATAGCCCGAACCCTGTATTTTTCATTCCCTCAGAGGGACAATAATGAACTGGGCAAACACCTCAAATGAAAACACAGCACCTACTCTACTACATCCATATTACAAAAACCAAGTGTTAAAACACCCTGTACTCCAAAATCCCGCTGCCCAGAGGATAAACATGCAGCAGGGAATCATTTCCACCTGAAAGACTTACGCCAGCACATTTTCTTCTTTGCTAAGACGAGCAGTAAGAGCACTGAGTGCTTCCTGAGATGCTAAAGGAAGGCCAAAGCCACTCAGGGCCCCAACAGCATGGAAGATCTGGGTGATTGAGGAGTCCTCGCTGACAGCCGCAAGCAGCAGCTCTCTGGTCTCATTGGAAACGGTAACCTGAGGATAACACAGGGAACGTGTTGGCTCACACTTGAAAAAACAAGGCCTTTAGTCACCAGTGATGTCTCCCTGGAGCACCATACTTGATTGGTGATGAGCTGTAAGCTTTTGGGAAAAAACGCTTTATCATTCATTACATTTTAGTTTAAATAATTAAATCCCTAAGTTTTGCCGTCGACTATCAAACAGGATAATCCATGATTTAGATTTACCTTGGTAACCTGCTACTGTTTTTCATCTGGCATCACATCCCCGTGCAGCAGCCGGTGGTACTGATGAGAAACAGGGCTTGGACAACGCACCCCACATTTGTATTGTCCCAGCGTTTCAGCACGGAGTTTTCACCCATTTTATCATCCACCCAGACAGCTTTTAACCGACACAGCTGCTGTGGATCCCATTAAAATGTGCTGGTGCCTTTTTTCTTAGCCACTGATGTTTAATCCAGAAACACCCCCTTGGAATTATTCTGGACCAAACACTTGCTTTGTGTCTTTATGCTTTGCCTTGTACAGCACGACTCTCCCAGACACTTCATACCTAAGACACAACAGAGTACAACCCACTAAAAGAACAAATAGAAGTTAAATATAAAATAAACCCAAGAAAAAGATGAAGATAAATATTTGCTCAGCAAGATCTGTCCTCAGAGCTCAGGGCTCCAAACTCACCTCACAGCCCGACAGGACTCGGATAGACTGTGCAGCATAGAAGAGGGAGTCGACGCTGCTGGAGTCCACGTGAGATTTGATGAAACTGCACGCGGCCTGCGAAGGAACAGAAGGTGACTTAGAGCATCAGTCTTCAGCCACTGAGAAGAGATTTAAAAGATACTCCAAGACAATTCCATGTACACTGCTGTGCATTTTTATACTGAAAAAAGGAAAAGGAAATCCCCAGTAATATTTGTGATGCAGCAGAGCCCAGAACCCCCAGACCCTGCCCTGCTAAGTGCTGCACGGAAGCAAAGGTGGATCCTGCTAAGAGAGACAAGCAATTTTCATATAAACTCTGATGCAACCAGAATTCAAATTTAAATTATCTATAATTATTAAACCTCTCAAAATAAAAAGACCCACAGGTATATTTAGCAGGGAAAAATCTCCCAGAATAGAGAACCAACAAACAGAAATTCTGTGGGCGAGCTTCCTTCCCCACTGTACCCCTCCCCACAATCACAAATGGATGCAGAACATGGAATTTCAAAGCATACAGACAGAAAAGCTGGGTAAGCAGCTACAGGATGAAGGCAAGCAATGAGACTGCTCAATCATCTGTATTATTAACTGACATCTTTTAATGGTAGATAGGTCATTAAGATCCCCTTCTAACCAGGAAATAACCAAGCATTTAACTCCTCTTATAAAAACCACTAGTTCTTGAGTATGTGGGCCCCAGGCCTTTACATGTAGGACTGGATTTTCACGCTGCAGTTATGTAGGAAGAGCGATTGATGTTCAAGTGTTTGTTATATTTACTACCTTTACCTTGCAAATAGTTCCACCCCATGAAGAGATACACTGTCCCAAAAAAAGCCTCACCACAAACCGCAAGGAAGAAATAAACCATTACTGCCCACCTGCAGATGCAAAGGCTGTACTGTCATTGCCAAAATGAGGAACTATTAAAAAACCCACCACACTGCCCTAAACGACACCAGCAACTTCCAGCCTAGCCCACAGATGACCAGTAACACCAGCAAGGCATGCAGTCTGGTGAACCACATCTTCAGGAGCCTCACAGTTAAGAGTTTGTGGTGCAAGTGTGCAACACTCAAAAAGAAATGAAGGCCAAATGGTTTAGAACCACTGAACTAGCTGAATTTATAAGGAAAGAACAACCATGTTTATAGCTTCAGCGCACGGGAAAGCACACACACGAGTGGGCACACCTAGGTAAGAAGGTTGTTACAATTACACTGGAAATTAAAGCTGTGAAAAATCAGTAAGTGTTGTGCTGACACCACAAGCCTTTGTTACTAGTTTGCACTCAAGGGAACGTATTTTATATACAAAACCAGCAAGATCACGTCAACTAACTGAATTTGGTGTTGGAACAGAAACTAAATAAGGAGAGCTCTAGTTAACAGAACAGGAAAGAAAACATGCCATGGGCAGAAGTTTTTCACAGAACAGTGAAACAAATTGTTAGTTATAGTAATATCACAACAGGCTACAGAGAAGCAAGCCCTGAAATCACCGTTTAGAGGCCATAAGTGTACAACAGCCTGTGGCATGTTACTGTCCAGGCAAAGATGCAGTTTATTCAAACAGAACACCTGAAAGATTGTCGGCAATTACCAGTGATTTGCGCGGATACTTGCTAAAAACAGAACACACTAATGTTTTACATTTTCCTCGTGGTGCTGTCAAAGCACAGCTCGTTAGATCACCTCAAAGATCAGCTCATTCCAACCCCTCTGCCACGGGCAGGGACACCTTCCACCGAACCAGGCTGCCCCAAGCCCCAAACGACCTGGCCTTGAGCACTGCCGGGGATGGGGCATTCACAGCCTCTCTGGGCATCCTGTGCCAGTGCCTCACACTATGCCTCATCTTTGACTGCTGTGCTGCACCTCGGCACAGCCAAGGGCCCGTGTGCGGGGCCGCACGGCCTAGGAGGGCAGGACAGCCAGCACCGGCGGGAGGAGGGCTGGGAGAGCGGCAGCACCG
>NW_010393865.1:0-961 GCF_000710305.1 Buceros rhinoceros silvestris
CTACCTGAAAGGAGGTTGTGGGGAAGTGGGGTTTAGTCTCTTCTCCCATGTTACGAATGAGAGGACGAGAATAAATGGCTTTAAGTTGCATAAGGGGCAATTTAGGTTGGATATCAGGAAAAATTTCTTTACACAGAGTTATTAAGCACTGGAACAGGCTGCCCAGGGAGGTGGTGGAGTCCTCATCCCCAGAGGTGTTTAAAAGCTGTGTGGATGTGGTGCTTAGGGACATGGTTTAGGGACCCTGGCAGTGCAGGGTGAAAGGTTGGGCTCGATGATCTGAAAGGTCTCTTCCAACCAGATGATTCCGTGATTCTCCGAAATGTGTCTCTCATTGGGATAGGTCCCCCAGATCCCAACAGGGGCACACTGCTGTGCTCCTCAACAGAAAATGTGACGACAGCTGTGAGTTCTGCTCTTTGTCCGCTGAATGCAATTCTGCTCCACCGTGTAAAAGACACAACTTGTTAATGGTCTCGTATTTGGTTAGCAAGTATAGCATGGAGTTTTTAGAAATGTAACATCACAAATAGAATATCCCTTTCCTATTTTATGTTCATTTTTTAGCAGCCTTACCTCAATACACTTAGCACAAGGATTAAAGAGCATGTTTAACTCAGCCATTCCTTTTGACCTGTAACTGATCTCTGAGTTGCCTTGCATACCTATCCCAGCACTTCATGTAAGAAAGGTTGCCAGTTTCCAAGTGTTCTAGCTAGAAATGAGTCGTTGCTGCTTCTGTAGTGACAAGCCTGTTTTAGGTCTGATTTATACCATGAACATTGGTAGGTTTTGTTCGGTTTGTTTTTCTGTTTTTTCTTAGGCACTTAGATTTCTTTGAGATGGTCAGAAATGAAGATGACCTGGAACTTGCCAAACAGTTTGACCTGGTAAGTTTGTCTCTGGAGTAGCTGAACTTACTCTTTCACTGTCACCCCCTTGCCGTGGGGAAGGAGCTTGC
>NW_010393866.1:0-23836 GCF_000710305.1 Buceros rhinoceros silvestris
GGCCGTCAACAGGGGGACGCGGCCCCAGACGGCGGGACGGGGCCGTACACCCAGGGATCGGTGTATTCCTGTTGACCCTCACCACCTTCCTCGCCTGTAGGGAAGCGGAAGATCCACTACCTGTTCGAGGATGGGAAGGAGATGGCTGAGGAGTACGACGTGAAGACTGGTCAGTTAGTGAGTAAGTGGTGCTCTCGGCTGGCCCTCAGCACATGTGGGTCGGGGCACAACTGCAGCTTGCGTGGCAGTGGGTCTGCACTCACAGGACTAGGGCGTGGAGAAGGTCCTCCTGATCAGGAACAAATCACCCCTGGATGTCCTGGGAGACACACGTGCCTGTAGCTGAGTTTTGTAGGGACATAAGTATGGTTCAGTGCGGGCCCAGGGCTCTCTGACTTCTGTGGCATAGCAGACTGTGCTTTAACCCAGGATCGCTCCCAAACAGGTCATCTGTCACAACAGATTTGGATGGACTAAATGGGTTTGCCATCTTGTGTAGCCAGGCACAATGTCTGTAGCATGTGCTGGGGTGAAATAAGCTTTTTGGGGGCTTCTGCAACTGCAAATAAGCAAAGTTCACGTCCAAAACCACATCAGCTGTGAAATGGCACCAGTTGCAACCCTGCCATGGCCTCAGCACCAAGTAGCAAAAAAGAGAGGTACTTGGTACAGAATTCCTGACTTCAGGATAAGGCCAGCTAACAGATCCACTCACACCGAAGTGGAAGTGACTGGAATTAAGATGTGTATCCTCATATCATATCAGTGTGCTGGGCAGCTTTGGCAGTCATCTGCTGGAGTTCTTCTTACAGAGAATAATGAAAACCCATCTTCTGCCTTCCACAGGTAGAAGATGGAGAGAGAAGAACACCCTTGGGGGCTCTGGCAAGTGGCAGATTGAAGTGGGAGAGCCAACCTCACCACTCCTGGGAGCGCTGGAATCAGAGCTCATAAAGGAAAGCAGCTCCAATGTATGTAAGGGCCTGCAGGCACCACTGCATCTAAAACTACCTAATCTTGTGCTTACAGCAGTAGTCAGTAAACCGCAGATCACTCACAGCCCCAAGAGATGCTCTTAGCATGCCCAGCACCCTGACTCTGCTACAAATCATCCCAAAGGTGCAGGGCTGGGTAGAAAGGCACAGCTTAGGTTCTTTTGGGGTCTTCAGCAGATCTGCAGTTTCCTCAAGTAGAGAAACCGTGCTGCTGTGTTGGCTGGTTACTATTCTGGCTTTTAAAAAAGTGAGCTGAAAGGAGAGCCAGTGCCAGGACAAGTCAGCAGATGGCAAGCAGAGGTGATGACAGTGAAAGGCTGACGCAGGCAGTGCCTAGCAGGCTGCTCCTTAACATAGTGTGGCCTGTTTCGTCTTCACATCCCTCTGGGTGAGAGGGCAGAGGTTTTAGTCTCTCGCCATCTTTTCTATAGACCTGAAACACAGCCAGAGCCCTGTGCAGCAAACTGGGCAGAGCCAGGAGTGAATCCAGCAGGTCCCTCAGGTAGGTAGAGTTCAGTATTTGGTTGCCTGTGAGGAAGAGGCCCAGTTTCCTGGTAACCCTGTGCTGCAAGACTTCCTCACCAAACATTTTCGGCCTCCTAGAAGCAGTTCAGGTAGTGCTCTGGATAAAGGCAGAGCAGTGCTAGCGCTAGGAAAGTGATGCTCAGGTAGTTCCTTGAGTTACTCCTTAATGCTCCAGTGTGAAGGAAGAGCTACTCCCACGTGGAGCGTCTCGAGGTAGTACAGGAAGAAAGGGATGGGGAGGAGAGGAGACAGCTGTAGGGACTTTGCTAAAGGTACTTGTTTGCTGTAGCCTGTCTTCATGAGGAAGGATACCCCGAGCAGCTTCCAGTGGCGGATCCGTAACCTGCCCTACCCCAAGGAGGTCTACAGCGTCTCCGTGGAGAAGGATCAGCGCTGCTGTGTCATCCGGACCACCAACAAGAAGTCAGTAAGGACAGCACTGACAGTCCTGGGGGGTGGGCTGGCGGAGGACAAGCTAGTGATTGCACAGGGCAGTTGTCCTCTCTTGCCTTCTATCCCTAGCGTGCAAGGGCTGAGGGACCTGACCTCACAGCTGCACAGCTCCTGCTCTCCGGTTTCCACTCCTAGCTGCCCCAGACATGTTTACAGTAGAGCCGCTCAAGCTCTGTGCTGGCCTTTGCAAATGTACCTCACATTTCCAGTGGCACAGCGTTCACTCCATTTTTTACCTGTCAAATGTCACTCCTATATAAAAATAAAGTAAGAGCCTTGGAGACCCTTAGAAGCTAGAATATCCCATTCTCTCCCTCTGACACAGTACTTTGATCTAGTCATTGTATCTCAGAATGCATGGAGCTGCAGGATTCAACAGGTACAGCAAAGCTGTGGGCACCCAGGCAGATAGATCTCCCTGTGTAAACCCATCTGTAGTCACAATGCTAGTGACATGATCTGGAGGTAGCAAGAAAAAAAAAGGCAGACTGAATCTGGAAAGGAAGCACCACAATACTCTGCCAAAAGAAATTTGAGATGGGAGGAAGAAAAAATAATAGGCTTTTAAGCATCATCATATACTGTGTCAGTACCTGGCTCCTCTCATGGAATAGACACGCTGTGCCCCAGAGCACTGGCAGCCTCAGGGAGGTAAGCCAGGCTGAGCAGCACTATTGGCAAGAGATAGCAAGGACCCGGCGTTAGCAGAACGAGGGAGGAGATTGCAAGGTAAGTGAAAGCTGTTTGCTACCTGGGATAACACACCAGTATGGAAAGTTGGGCAGGCTGCTCTCTGCTTCTCTTCCTTCCCCAGTATTGCTGCAGAACAGATGAGGATCAGATTCACGGGTAAAATCAACCCCGGTGTCTCCCGGTCCGCCCCTGCCCGCCCTGAGCCGCAATTTGTCGCTGGCTGTAGGTGGTGCTGTTGGCAAAGAACTGCTCCACGGTGGCTGCTGAACGCCTTTCACAGCGCAGGACCCGCAAGTCTTCAGGTTTACCGCATCAGAGGCCGTGGCAAGGGGTTGTTTGAGCTCTGCGCACGAGCAAACCTGGACATCTAAAAGCAGGAGGTGGCTAAACAGGAGGAAGGGAGAGTCTACCCCATGAAAGCAGCAAGCAGTTACAGCTCTAATTCAGAAAGACGCTGGCCTAAATGCACGCAGAGGGCTTCACAGGAGAGTGGCACTGCGGTAGGGAGAGCTATGGGGCAAAGCTGAATGAGAGTCCCTCGGTCACACGTTGGGTACACATGCAGCTAGGACGAGGAGAGAGTATGTGAGCCCAAGTCCAACCACTTACTACCACAGTCAGGCTTATCTACTGTTAATAGTCAAGTGTATGTGAGAACTTCCTTGCCCACGTAGATGCTGTGAGGATATAACATACCGCTGAGGCTTCACCCATGCCCTACCTGACTGAGTTTTTTGTACTGCTCTCAGGAAAACAGCGGAGTCCCTCACAAGCAGTCAACACCTATGCACTCATTGGCCAGTGTCAGAGGGAGTTGAAGGACCTGACAGCGGCTCATGGCCTGCATATGAAAGCTAAGGACTTCTGGAATTAAAGCTGAAACTCTTTAGGGACAAGACACTTGGGACAAGAGCGACTTTGCTGTCAGTAGGGAGCAGGGAAGGACTGCAGCACCAGAACACTTAGTACAGGCTCCAGGATATCTTATATCACTTCTCCTGGGTCTCAGCCAGGGCAAGGCACCACTCAGCAACTAATTCCAAGATAGCAACAAAGGCTTGGAGTCCACAGAGAGAGCACACATTGCTGTGGGAGAGAAAGGAAGCCTCGGAACCTCTCCAGGCCCTGGAAGTCAGCCACGCTGCTTCTGAGCAAGAGAGCTGTGCTGACCGCCAGCCAGAGGCACAAGCAACAGCATGGCTTGCCAAGTCACTACTGAGTAGCTCAGCTCTACATTCTCAGCATACCAGTAGCAGTTTTTCCTACAGGCTGACAAAAAGTGGGTTTCCAGTAGGAAAATAATAGAAATTACTTCACATACGCACTGTGAATCTCGGGCCAGGACCGAGGCTCAGAGTGCAATACTGCCCTTGGCCATGGGGTGAGAGGCGAGGGCAGAGAATCTGCCTGCCTCCGCAGAGATAACCTCCCACCAGCTACCTCCCCAGCCCAGACAGGAGTTCCCCACTTCCACCAGTCACTCCTGTTCCCTCTGGCCACGGCAAGGGCTGCTCAAGTGGGATTTGCTTAAAACCTCTTGCTTTAAAATAAATCCATTAAACTAAAATCTAAAAACAAACCCAGAAAGCCACCTCCCCAAACGCCAAACCTGATTCAATTATTGTAGCAAGAGGCAGTGGTAATGTTAGGAGGAGGAGGGGGTGGCCAGGCAGATCTGGTTTCCTTTGATCTTGTCACAGATTTTAGTTTGAGGCCAACCAAAGCCATTCTTCTCCCCTTCTCCTTAGTCCTGGGGCAGCAGAATGCTGCTGTTTCATTGATGACTCCCAAGGTCCTTTGAAACAGTGGTTTTTTTCTGTGTACTGCTTTTTTTTTTTTTGTCTAATCGGTAAGAAGTTAACACTTCCTTAACATGTCTTTGTGTTCATCTAATCTCTGCTGTTTAACCTTTGACATCTCCCTTATTATCCATGTCTGCCACCTTTTCCAAATACCGACAGCAGTGACAACACAGAAGGGTTTGAGCCCCGCGGTAACAAGCTGCGTACATTCCTCCCACTGCACCAGGAGAGCCATTTGCCCTTTGTAGCTGTTTTTATCGTGACTTGGAAAATAAACTGCAGTTCGGGCAGAGGTAGCTAGAGAGGCCAAGCATCACACGCAGCCAGCTGAATGAAGAAGAACCCCTCATAGCATGACAGCAGCTACTGCCTGTTCCTGCTCTCTCTGGGCACCATGGTCCCAGCTATGGGCCAGTTCCTGGGAGAGGGTTGCCCACAAGGGTGCCGAAAGAGATTGAGAACCCAGGCACACCTCTACATGGACACGGGACCACTAACTAGCGTATCTGGTGCAGCCCCAGAGAGCAGCAGCAGATGCAGGGCAAGCCATGCCAAGCAAGAAAGGTCTCAGACAAACACAGACACAGGTCTGCAGGTTCTGATCCCCAAGTCTTAGGAAATCTCTTAGCTGACAGGTTATAACCCCTCCAGTTCTGAGACATGTCCCCTTTCCTTCACTGAGCAAAACCCAAGGTTTGGTTGGTGGAGAGACACGGGCTGGATAGGGAGCTGGCAAAAACCTCTCTGTTGTCTGCTTGGATGTGAGAGGTGACTGGGAGACTGAGATAGAGACCAGGGAAAGAACAACTAGGGGAGCTGGGAGTGCAGAGGATCACCACAGCCACCACGGGGACTGCATGGAGACACTGTAGAGCAGCGGCTCCAGTGACCATGGGCAGCTACACCTGGAGCTCTGTGCCCAGGGGTATGCCTCAGCACCACCATGCTACCAAAGCAGGAAGCTACCTAGGAAGCTCAAGAGGCCAAAAAGATGGGTTTAGGGAGCAGTGCAACACAACTTGGTGCCTCACTCAGCAAAACAAGTCACAGAGCACAAGGGCTTTGACAGGTGTTTTGACAAGAGCTCATGGGAGCTGGTACTTAGAGGGGATGAGAGGCCATGAGCATGGACAAAGAAAAGGGAAACCTCTTGGCAGGGCTGAGTAATGTGTCCCTAACCATGTCTGGCACTACTCAAGGGCAAGCTGGAGGGACCAAGCATGCTCTCACACACTAAAGCCCTTCATGACTTTGCCAGCTCTGATTTGGAGGTTTGTTTCCAGTGCTCCTGCCACCCTAGGGGCACTAGCACAGGCACACAACAAGGGCACAGGGTCCTCCTGCCACCAAGAGGTCTATTGTCCTTGTTTACACCCTGCAGAACAGCACTGCTAGCAGGGGAATAGGAATCCCACCTTCCTCATTTCTGTCTCCTCTCTCATTTGTAGGTACTACAAAAAGTTCTCTATTCCTGACCTGGACCGATACCAGCTCCCTTTGGATGCAGCTGCGCTGAGCTTTACCCATGCCAACAACACCCTGATCATCACGGTGAGGATTTAGCCGCACAGAACAGCACTTTGACCTCCTCTTTATGTCCACAAGTTAAAATTCTTGCACATGGGGAAGCAGGGAGATCTGGTGAGGGTCACTGATGAGCCCCCTGCTCTGTCACAGAGTCAGTGAGAGTTTCAGATTACACTGGGCATGCTGACACTAGCCAGGACAGCCCAGGCCGCAGGAGGGGCCCTGCTTGCAGGTGGAAGGGTGTCTGTTGCGCCGTTTTCCATGTATCCCCTCCCTCAGGCCTGAGCAAGCCTCCATTCTCAGTGACAGCATGTTTCTTCTGCCTCAGAGCCTAAGTGTCCAAGGGCTCTGCACTTAGAGGTTTCCCAGTCTTAAAAAGAAAAAAATTAAAATCACCTGCTGCTTTGCATTGGAAAGGACACACTTCTGCCCACATGGTGGAAGCGAGAGATTAGCAAAACGGGCACTGACTTCTTGTTGCAAGGCAGCAGACGGAGGCAGACAGATGCTTTAGAGCAGCAGGTGTGTGTCTCCGTAACTGTAGAAGTCAGCTACCCAGAGAACATCCCCTCTGAGGGAAACCTACAGAAGAGCTGGGGGTGCATGTGCAGAGGCAACAGGCCAAGAGCAGCACCTTGAGCCCTTCTGAGCTCCTGTCTGCTATGGGCCAAACCCTTGCCAAAAAGCACCTGCATCCACCACTAAACTGCAGCTCGGTGGAGGGCTCTGAGGGGAAGACAGAGGAACCAGAACTCCAACTTCTCTGTCTTCCTTCTAAAAAAAATGCCTATTATTTTTATGTAACACGCACGAGCCTACCATCAGCGAGCACACCAGGGGTCTGCAGGACACAACTTGCCAGGGTACTCCAGAGGGGTTGGTGGAGCCCAGGACTCCATATCTAACTGGAAAGTTTTACTTGCACTGTAAAAGACACTCCAGGTCTTGGCAAATGTCCCTAGAGTGATGGCACCACCTCTCCAAACGTGCTTGGGAGGCAGCTGGTAACAGAAAGGCCATGCTTGGCATGAGGGCCCCAGCTAGTCTGCTTGGAGCACAGGCTGAACAGGAGTGCTAAGGGCTTTCCTCTCTGTCCTACAGTACCAGAAGCCCAAGGAGATCCTGGCTGCAGAAGAGCAGCTGCAGAAGGAGCTGAAGAAGATAAAGGCAGCTAACAGTGGGGATGATGACTGTAAGACCCAGTAGGCAGTGGCTGCTAAGAGGCTGAGGTGGGTGGCAGCTCTTTGGCACAGCTTCATGGCATCTGTTTTGTCTTTTCTAATAAAAAGTAGTCCCGTTGTTAACATTGCTGACAGAATCTTTGTAAGCTTGGGAAGATGACAGGGTGGTCGATCTCTTTGCTGCCTGGTCTGCTGATTTACACACAGACATTTATGATCCTTCTACAAGTTGTGGAAAGCTGCATCCACCCTGCATCCACAGCCAGCAGCCCTCTCCCCATCCTCCATGAACAGAAGAGACAGGAAAGCTGTGTAGTTCCCCTTGGGAACTCCATGTATGCCACCATTGCTGAAGGCAGCAACATCTGGAAAACAAGAACCCCCTCCTTGCACCCCTTACCTGCTTGGGATGTGCTTGGAGGCAACTCCCCCCTGCGCTGCTGTGCAAGGTCCTCCATGCAGTTGGGAGAACGCTCTGGTGACCCTGGTATCTCTGCAAACAGCACCAGTGCTACAGCCTGTGCAGTAGGGTGAAGAGGAGGACGCCCCACTGCTTCCTCACCGCTAGCCATGCGCAATGTGACCTGCAGAGCGCAGGAACCAAAATGCAGCTGCCTTCATTTGCATGGCATGGAGGGGAAAGGGGTGACAGGGCTAAGCAGTAGCACACCCCTTCCATGAGGGCACAAACACAGCCCATCGCAAACCTGGCTGCACAGGCAGCACCCCACACACAGGGACAACCACAGTGGTGCTGCTTTAGCAGCTCCAGCCAACTACTGTCTGCACCAGCCACCCCTGTGCTTAGATTTCTGCGCGTTCTGCCATCTCGGTTCATACTTAAATGGCTCCTACCCAAGCAAACTCCACTTTTAAGTGAGCCAGTTGCGGGGTCCCAGCATAGCTCCCCTGGGAAGGGCTGCTTTCAAATCAGAAAAACTCCCCAGAGCCTGGGTGGCACCTGCAGTTAGAGCCTCACTGCTGGGTGGCTCCAGGACCCACCTGCACACCCTCCTCCCAAGTCAATGGAGGCACCATCAACCGGCATAGCTCAGCAAAGCCAGTGCGCCACATCCAGTCACAGCCTCCCCACTCCTCAAAGTCACCTAAGATGAGAGAGCTCATCCTTCTACCCACCAGTGCTGGCACCACCACGGAGCTGCAGCTCTGCTCCAGGCTTCAGCCGGGAGGAACTTAAAAGCAGCAACAGCAGGACCCAACATAGCAGGACTGGCAGCCACAGCACTGCAGGCAGGCCTGTCACGGGAAGAGTCTCCTGCACCACTGATACTTGTTCACCTGCTCAGCTGACATACTCATTCCTACTCTGGGCCTTGCCCAAGTCCCAGTGCAATGAAGAACCTCTCCTCCCACCTCACAGTTACTCCGGTTCCTTCACAGCCTCTCCCTGGAGACGCTGCCAAAGACATTTAATATCTCCACCCTCCCTCCCCATTTCATTAAAGGACCTGTAACACACCAGGACTTGAGAAAAAACAGACCTCCCCCACTCCCAAGCTCCACCATCTCTCCTTTGGTCTTCTGTTTTGTGCCTGATCACTGACCTAAAGCTCTTCTCACCTGCAGAGCCCAAAGTGCTCCAAGCAATAGAGCAGCACTATTACACAATGCACCATCTTTTCAGCAAGAGCTCAGTGTTACCAATTACCCAGAGGCCCCCCCAGACTCATTACTTTGGGCTAGCGGTCATTGGGATCTACGGCTCTGAGCTGATGGACTATTGTTCCGGACGTGGCATCTTTTTACAGCAGTAGATCATTGCTTGGGACCTTCGGACATCAACTCTGCCACTGACACAAGAACACATAGCACAACAGTAGCTACAAGGGAGCCAGCAGCAAGTAGGCCTGAGTGGCAGCAGAGGAACAGGCACGGACCAGGACCTGTGACGGAAAGATCCTTGCGAGATTGTGATCCTGCAGTAAAGCTGTGCTTTTACATTACTTTGCACCCCGAGCTGCTGGCTCACATCCACAGCATTCCCTTCAAGAAGGTGAGGAGCTGGTTGGTTCCACTCCCTCCCTGCTGAGGCAGGGGATCCAGCAAACAACCTCTTCCAATTTTTGTGCAAGGGAAGAGCAACAGTGGCAATCACCTATTAAGTTCTAACAAAGCATCGTGCTGGGTGCTTCGCCTTAGAAGTGCTCCTGGTTTATGATAAAAACCTCTCCCTTAGCTATCCAGGATGCCCAAACTCACAGCCAAGGAGGAGCAGACCCCAGACGCTGCTGCACCCGTCCCCAGCATTTTCAACCACAGCCATCCACATTCATCCAGATGGCACAGAGCAGGCTGAAAGCAATGGTTATTCCAAGACCCAGCTCAGGTTCAGAAGGCTGACACAAAATGGAACAGAGCCCACTTAGATGTACCTGTGGGACCCCAGTAAATCACATCAAGGCCTTGGTGTTTGCACTGGTCCAGTTTGCTGCTTCATTATGCAGGCAGCGAGTTGCCGATCCTACTTTTTGAGTTCTTATTGAAAAAGTGCCTTGAGATCTCAGATCCCAGGAACTGCCTTCAACACAGCAGCGTCACGGACTCTGACCATGGAGAGAGATCTATTGGACATGTAGACAGTGTCTGAAAGCATGCTCAACCTCCTCGTCCCAGCCAGGCCTCTTCAATCAGCGGGTAACATCGCAGCCCCCGTGGAACTTGAAAGAAAACATACAGTCTCTTTTGTTTCCCTTCAGAGTTTTATTTAGCAAAACACGACTGTTTCAGCCCTGCCAAGTGCACAGCCTGACCTGACGGCCAGCTTGGGGAGGAACACACTGAAAGCAGGGCTGGCTCTGCCTTTTAGCTCAGTTCTTCCTCTTGGCTGCGAAGGACAACGTGAGCAGCTGTCCAGAGAGCAAGTGCAGGTTAAAGGCCTCGCTTCCGGCACCCTTCCCTTCCACCAAAGCGGTCCACCCCACACGCAGCCTAGACTTGCCCCACATGACTCAGAGCTTGGATGACCTTAACCTGACCAGCACGCACAGCTGATTGGGTATCCCAGCTCACCCCTCAAATGCTATATCCACAGGAAAAAAAAAAAAAAAAAAAAAACCAAAAAACCCCACCACCTTTAAATCACTTTGACCAAGCTACCCCCTCAAATTCTTAACCCCAAGGAAAAAAAAAAAAAAAAAAAAGAACACAGTTAATAAAACAAACCCTGACTTGCACAAAATAAGAAGGATAAAGGATAGTCAGCCTTTATTTTCACTACCAGGCAGGTGAGGTTGAGAAAGTCTGGCCCTTTGTGCACTCTTCATTGTAGCTTTCTGGCAGGCAAAAAAATGCAACAAAAACCAACCATCCTTCAGAAGCCTTGGGGCCATTCTCACCTCTCCTGCCCTGCAATTCCCTGAGCCAAGTGTCAACTCTGCTGAGCTGGGGTGACCACAAGTAGCCATGGTGCCTTTCACGGGGCCGTGAAGTCTAGGACGTGTAGGGCTGATGCCAGGGCAGCATACAGATGGGTGGTACTGAAACGGAGGCAGTACACTGGGCTGCTGGTGGGTGAAGACAGGTGAAAGCTCTGCAAGAAAACAGGAGAATCGATCTGTCAAATAAGAGGTCAGCCCAAAGACCCCAGCTGGTGATAGAGACCCAAAGGCTGAGAAGCCTGAGCAAACCAGGCTTTTTCCTGCATGTAGGTTAAGTTCCCCATGGTGGGCTCATCCCAAAGGTGGACCCTCTCTCTTCTTCCAAACAGGCACAGGCTGCCAGAAAACAACTCAAAAGCTCCACTGCTGCCCAGCTCTGGCCAGCCCTCACCTGCAGGCACCGAGTCTGCCGCTTATCCCAGAGGCGCACCACGCCATAGTAAGAAGAGCCGCTGGCAATCATGTGGTTCTTATCACTCCTTATGCAGTACAGGGCACTGTCATGGGGCTCTTCCCACTCCTGGACGCACTTCCTGCAAGGGTGACACAAAACAGAGTGGGGCTGAGCCTCCACTGAGGCCCCATTTGTCTGCAGGAGCTAATTCAGCTGCCCGTGAGTCCCGAGACACTGCACAGGGAGAGCCCAGGAGCATCAGGCGGACCCCAGATGCCAGCAGGGTAGGCTCACCTGGTGCTAGTCCGTATGTCCCAGTAGCGGATGTAGGTGTCATACCCACAAGAAAGGAGAAGGGAGGGAGTTTCATAGAAGACATCAAGGACTCCAGCTCCACGGTGGAAGTCAGTCCCTAAACAGGTCAACAGCTGACCGCTGCAATAAAACACAAGAGGGTAAAAGTAATTCCAAGCAAAGCGCCCTTCCATTTCAGCTGGCCAGAGCAGTGATGGTATCACAGAAATCTCCTAGGTCTCAGTTCTGTGATTTAACAGAATGCAAACGACTGCAGAGTTTTCTTCTCCCTCCCCCAGCTTGTGCTAATGTCCATGTCGCAGCCTCTGTCAATGAAGAATAACCAGCAGGAGTCACAGCTGTAACAGGAAGAGCCAAGGAACAGGCACAGCTGACTCCAGGCAGAACAGGATCTTTTTCCTCAGGAGAAGTGACCAGTACTCTGAATGATGTGGCTCCATTTCCATAGGAGACAATCCCCAACTTAGTCCAACTCCAGATAATCTTCAACAGCCACTTCCCTGGTCAATCCCATCCCATCCCAGACTGCATCCTTCAAAATACTGCCCAGTGGGGTATTTCGCCATGTCTTTGACACACAGATCAGATCCACAGGCAAATCAGGCTCTCGTGACCCAGTCTGCCATGGCTGCTCTCCTCGGCCCCCTCCAGTTACACTGCATACCGCAAAACACTATCTGGGGTGGAACACAGCAGGTCAAGAGCAACCACCCCAGGGCTGCTCTGGAGATGACCTTCCAAAGGCTAGGGGGTTTCTTTAACCCTCCTTATTAATTCCTTGCTTCCTGTGAAAGAGCAAAAGCAACATTTCCATGAAGCTCTAAGCCAGATGCTTGGAGGCCCTATCACTGCTGCTTGTTCATGTGCAGAACCAGCAGCTCACCAGGTGTATGGTGCCTGGTGAGGGCCCACCCTGCCAGACTGCAAGAAGGAGCTTGATCCCCTTCCCTGGACCACATGGAATTACACCAGGCACATGGCACAGCCTGTTCGCAGTATCACCCCACCTGCCCCAGCAGCCAGCAACATCCAGCCATAGCAGGGAATGGAGGAGACAATCTGCCCAGCTGCTGGAAACAGCCACCTATTGCAAACCTTCCTTTTCTTACTCCTCCTCCTCACACCCTCTATATCAAAAAAGCTGGACCTTGACACACCTGCTTTTCAAACCCTGCCGCACAGCCACCCCTCTTCAACAGGCTCTTGGTTCTCAGGACAATGAAGTGGTCCTGAAAGCCAACAGCACAGATCCCGCAGTAGGGTCACTCTCAGCATCCCACCCCCCCACCCCTCATTATTTTGTTACTTTCTGCTCCTTGATCCAGCATCACACAGTTCTGAGGCACATCGCCAAATGCCTTAATTCTGTCTGTAATCTGGGCTAAAGCCCTCGTCAGGGGATAAAGACCACACAAAAGGAGAAATAGAGTCCCAGGAGATGTTAAAACAAGTAAACACCTTTGTGTCAGGAGAGAGAAATCGCTGATAAAGCAGATTAGCGCCTCGAGCCCTGGTGTCCCCAGATCAGAAGGCGAGCCCTGGCCGATCTTTGCAGCCAGCACGCTTCTATGATCACAGAGCTGGCGGCATGCTGGGGCCAGCCTGTTTCCCCACAGTCACTCTCCAAAGAGCAGATTATGTAGAATAACAATTTCTTTGTGGCTGGGTAATTCCCTCCGTGACCGTGGCTGTGGGCAGCTACATTGGCCCTTGATGCCAGGGCCCTAGCAACCATTTAGAGAGGCCAACCAGCCCTAGCAATGGCCCCCCCGCACAAACCTCTTGGACAAGCTTTAACATCAAGTGCATGAATTAATGCCCCCCAACACGAATCCAGGGGTGCTGGCTTATTGGACTTTGTGTTTCTCCAGGCAAGGGATCGAGGGGATTCCAGGCTTCAGCCCTTTGCAATCTTCTCACAATACATTAACCCTTGGAAGGTTACTTGCAAATGAATCCAGCAGCAACTCTGCACCTGTGTGCAGGTCAAGAAGTTAAAGCATTTGCAATCTGAGCACTGGGAGCAAGAGTTGTGGGATTTACCTGGGGCAGACGGGTCCTCAGCTTCACCATGGAGTGAGACATGGACGGGCCTCTCTGAGCTCTGGCACTCCCCTGCCCCTTCAAGCACACAGATTCTCTCCATCTGTCATTCTGCAAAGCCAGCAAGACAGATGGAGATGCACACAACCCTTCTCAAGACTTCCACAAAACCTTCTTCACCCTGTGAGTTGTATGCGTGGCCCAGACTAACAAGACATACAACAAAGGTATGAGGAGTCGTCAGCTGCTTTCCCACAAAAGAACCCTTGGAACTACCTATGAGGTGCATACGGAGCCAGACTGCCCAACCTGCAGAGTCTTCTGCAAGTTGCTCAGGCAGGAGCAGGTTGTTACTCACAGGAGATGAACTATCTCAGTGAACCCTAGGCAGCACCAGCAGCTTGGTCACCTCTCTCCCCATTTCTGCATGCTGCTCCTCTTTTTTTGGTGTCACAGGGTAACCCCTGGACTGGTGCTCTGAGCATGTGACACTTGGGGAGAAGAAAACCAGGATAGGCAGATGCACATGGACCACACAGCCCAGCAGAACATCTGGTGAATATCTCCTGCTAGCTAGCTGAAGTCTGTCTATGTTATTTCCCTTCCACCATTCTCCCTGTTAATACATCTTTAATATGTAAGTGACTAAGTGAGCTCAGAGAGAGTGGAGCACCATACTGAGGAAAGACAGCAGGATGCAAAAGCTCATGCAGGGATCTTCCACTCACTGGGACCAGTCCTCTTCCTCCTCTCAGGTGCTTGAAATGAGTCACAGCAGATCTCCTCACAACCTCCCATCTCTAAAGAAGCACCCATCACACCCAGAGCAAGCCTGGCCAGGCTCAAGCTTGTCTTCCATCTCCCAGACCAGACCTTGGCCTTCAGTGCTGCAAGATAACAGCAATTTTTCATGACAGCCTGATGATGTTTCCAAGTGAAAAATTTCAGCAAAGGGACAGGAGAAACTAGAGGTGCTGGATTCCTGCTTTCAGAGCTTCCTGTGCAGCACTAACCATCACTCAGGTGCCTCGCACCCAGTATTTCTCCATGCCTTCACACTCTGGGCACCACACTGCAGTGGTACCCAAGCATCCCAGCAGGGTCACACCCATTCTCCTCCCTCCATTTCCCTTCTCACCCTAGGCAACAAAGAAAACAATGGACAAAAAAAGATACTTGCAAGGTACTGCAACTAAAACCTTGCTTTGCTGGTTTGTTAATCAGTTAAACTCTCCTGCCCCAAAAATAGGTCAGCCATACAGCTTTCAGCTGGGAGGTCCAGCCCCCGTACACAGCAGCAGTCCTTCAGCAGTTTACAGAAACAACACCTTAGTTGCTACAGTGAAGCACTCACAATAATCTGACACCATGAGGAAAAAAAAACCAAACATGCTGTGCTGTACACTGGGCAAACAAACCAAAAGACCTAATTGTTCTGGCATGGGCACACTTAAATTGACAAAGATGTAGAACATGATTAATATTTTCCCAATTTTTCAGCAGATTAAGGTGTCTCCGGACCAGCTACCACCAGGCTAGTTCCACATCCCTGCAGCATACACAGCCTTGCTGGGAAGGGATCTCTCTGCCACCACAACTCTCTCGGTCTTGGGATCACAAGTTAGTGCCCACAAATTGTCCAATCTTCATTGTCCCAAATACTGCTTGCCCTCAACAGGGCTTCCACTTCCTAGGGAGCAAAATCCACAGCTAATCCTTAATAACCCCTAAAGGATCAAGATAACCCATTAAGGGGCAACAGAAAAGCGGCAGATACTCCGGCACTTCACTGATGGTTTTCTAAGAATTTACCCAAGCAGAAGGTATCTACTCAGTGAAGGACAGAAAGGGATGTGATGCCTATTTTGAACCTTGTTTCTCACCAGCTTGCAGAGATCATCAGCATCAGCCAAGTGCAGCAAGCCCGGAAGAGCCTTTTCCTTTCCTTTGTGTGCCCTTTTTCACCTTCTACACCCAACCATCTTCCAACACTCAGCTGATCCTCAGCACTTGAGAGGCCAGGGTACCCTGCCCTTGTTACATGCTATGATGGTTAGTCAGCAAATGACTGTGAAGCCCAAGCACGACCAAGCACGGAAGGTCCACACCACCTCCCACCATGCCCTGCTCCTCCAGCAGTAGCAGGTAGAGGCTGTTTTGCGTCCAGGCCTTCTTCAGGCAAGCCAGGTAGTTAGCTGTGTGGATGGTGGGAGTTTTGCTATATTTTCTGAACTGAACAGCCTAAGCCACATACTGCCAGTGTTCAGTCCCAGTGCTGGGTGGCACTGACAGAAACTACTCTGCACCAGTGGAGCAGAATCATGAACGTGACAGTCCAGGTTTCCTGGAAAGAGCCAGAGCTTTCAGCTTTAGCTGAAAAAACCCACAAACCACTTGGGCCTACACAGCACCTACAGACACGCAGGTAGACCTCCAGTGCCAAGCAGGAAACTCACTGGTATTCCTAGTTTCTCCTGCTTCCTCTTAAACATCTAGACAGACTGAAATCATATTGGCAGTAATCCGATATCAGCCCACAAGCAACAAAGCCAGAGCAAATCCAACAGTCCATTTCATCCCTTACACAGGAAAACCATGTTAACACCAGACTCCACATTCCCTGCTGATATAACAAGATGTGTTTAAACAAAGTCCCTGTGCCTGGGAAATGTATCAAATGGATGAGTTCAAAAATTAATGGCATTTGGTTCAGGCACTATAGAGAATTCTTTGATTAATCTCCATCAATACCCACGTTCTTCAGAAAACAAAAAGTTTTTTTCAAAAAGTCTAAAATAAGCTATTTGTTTGGCATTTCCACAGTTCATTCTTTCCTTTCCATTCTGGAAATCTAGCCACGAGCGTTACTATTGTGATAACTGCAGAAAAAAGTTTGTTGCAAAAAGTCTAAAATAAGCTATTTGTTTGGCATTTCCACAGTTCATTCTTTCCTTTCCATTCTGGAAATCTAGCCACGAGCGTTACTATTGTGATAACTGCAGAAGACAGGAGCCTTCTAGCCTGGAAGCCAAGTGAACTACCAAGGAATGGCAGAACAAGCTGGTGTAAGTTTGGTTTTGGTTTTTTTTTTTTGTTTTTTTCTTTTCGTGGAACAGCTTAAGGCTCTATTCCTCCTCACTCCAGCAATACGAAGACAAAACAAGATCAGTCATGGAAGTGGCCAGATGGTTAGTTTCCAGAATCCATGAGATGCTGCTGTCACTAAGTTAAAGTCATATACAGCCTCCAAAGCCACAGCAATTATCTGTGTGACAACAAAAGCTCAGGAGATCCCTGAGATCTTGCTGATAGCTGGGGTCCAAAAGAAGTCTGCACCCTACCAGCAATACGAAGACAAAACAAGATCAGTCATGGAAGTGGCCAGATGGTTAGTTTCCAGAATCCATGAGATGCTGCTGTCACTAAGTTAAAGTCATATACAGCCTCCAAAGCCACAGCAATTATCTGTGTGACAACAAAAGCTCAGGAGATCCCTGAGATCTTGCTGATAGCTGGGGTCCAAAAGAAGTCTGCACCCTATCCATTTGCCAATATGCATGAACTACACTCCAAAAGCTGAGATGAAGCAATAAACACTTTTCTCCCCACCCCTCAATTTGGAATAGAATTGATACTATAAAAATATGCAAATTCAAGGAAACCACTGAATTCAGAACATCTGCTGAAGACAGATGCGCAAAACTGGGAACATCATACTAATTCACTCTGGAAACCTCATCTGTGAGCCATGTTCATCCATCAAAGCAGCAGCCACTGCACATAGCAGGTGACTATTCAGAAACTGAGCAGAGCTCTAAACCAGTATTTTAGCACCAATAACTACTTGTAACAAGCCAAGTGGGAAGCATATACATCCTAAAAAAAAAAGGGGGGGAGAAGAGCAGTGTTCAGTTCAAAACAGTGGGATATTTGAGCTGAGTGTCAAACAGAGAAAGGAAACAAAATCCATTTAAAAACAATTATCCAAAGTGCAGCATTTGCACAACTTCTGTCATCCAATTTGGAGAATGCACCAAAACTAAAGGGAAAAGCTGAGCTGCCATCCCTTCCAGGTGCTTTGCAACAGCAGCTGAGGTACCCAGGGGACGCAGCAGCTTCTGCTAAGAAGGGAAAGGCTTCATCAAACAACATCTATAATGTTGTTCTATACATAGGGAGATGCATAGGTCCTTGGCAAAGTTATTCTTCAAAGAGGTATCCTACTCTGAGGCTACCTTTGAGTTTAGACAAGGATACTAAGTCCTGCAGGGAGATGTGGGATTGGCATGGGGAATTTTGAGGGAGCACCTCCATATGAAATGGCTCAGAGATGCTGTTGTAAGTGATTTTCAGGAGAAATGCCCCTCTCTGCTTCCTCAGCGCAGCTGAAGGGACTTGAGGCGGTAGGGGGGAATGACACCAACGATGGTTTGACATTGTATTGGAGGTGAGAGACAGAAGAGGGAGTTTTGCCTTCTTTTCTTCTGCTTTCTCTGAATTGGCCCACACACGCTTTAAATGGTCCAATAAAAAGATACAATTTCTTTACCTTTCCAGCTCTGGGACCCTGTGAGTTTTTGTTGTTCGGGTTCCCGTAAGGTTAAGTTCAGAGGATAAACTGACATGCTGGGCTATGGGAAAAAGCCAGTTTCTTCAAATAAAGCCACAACGGTGCAAAAGAGACCCTGCTGGGGCTTTTATTTGGGAAAACAAACAGAAATGGCACCAAGCCCTTCTGCTTTACGAACCAATTTAACTATAAAACCAATGTTCTCCCTCTCGGGGGTGAGGAGGGGAGAGAGACAGGACATGACAATAGTCCAAAACCTTGGGGGGAAAAAAAAAAGAAGATAGGACAAAAAAGGTTGTCTGTCCCCTTTTCTTTCTCATCCATGGCTCCTTTTCTTAGCACACGTGTGTTCTTGTAAAAACGATTAGATTGCAATTTGTATAACACGGTGACCCCCAAATTCAGACATTTAACCCCTTTTCTCTGCAAAGAATGTCAAGAATGTCTTCTCTGTCTTTCTTTCCAACGGGAGGAGTAGGGGGGAATTCTCTCAAACTGTGATTTCTTGGGGGGAAAGAGAAAAAGAGGGAGGTGAGGAAAAGAAGCAGGGAATTCTCAAAGCCTCTCGCCTTTCGCCCCACTTGTGTGGGAACAGACGGCTGTATTGCTCCCTTTCTGGACAGAGCTCTGCAGGTTCCTTTAGTGGGGAGACAAAAAAATGGAGAGTCCAAATCAAAACAAAGCCATCTGTTTAAATGAGCTACCGTTAGCCAGTGGCAGAGGGGGTTCTTCATTCACTCCTTCCCATTCTTCTCTCTCGCCTCTGTTGATTCTCTCTCAACCCAGGGAAAAATAAAGATTGCTTTTGCTTTGGCTTAGAGGGATGAAACTGATTGATGTGCTTGGAGTGTCCAGCCCTCACCCACACTCTCTAATTGTTTGGGGCCTTGTAAAGTTGTCATAAATACGCCTGAACAGGAGTGCAAAGGCCAGAGCATGCCCTGGACATGCATACATTCAAAAGGCAGGAGCTGGCCTCATGCTCATCTGTAGTGAGACAGGGCCAAGACTGCCATGGGGAGAAAAGGATTTAGGATAAACACCTGTATGTTCTTCCTCTTAGAATGATTTTACATTTAGATTAAGGTCCACCAGGCTTCTTAACAAAAGGAAGGCAGAAAGTGCCTAGCTTAAGTAAAAGAGTTCAGAAAGATGATATCAGAAAACCAGCCCAGATATCAGTAAAGAACCAGAAGGCCTCAAACAGTTTTGGCAACATATGCATACCACGGGAAATACATTGCACAGACAAGAATGAAGCTATCCATTACAGCCAAGACACAGAGCTCTGATCACAACCAAGTCTGCTAAAAGGAACAGCCATCCAAGAGACTTTCACTTAAGAGGCTCCATACAGCAGCAAGCTTTCCCCTGCACTGGCTCAAATAGTAGGCAATAGGCCTGGTGTCTTGCCTCCAGAAATGCCTAAGATCTCAGAGCAAGGGAGTCAAATCCTACACTTCAGAGCACAGAACTGGGGTAGGATTTTCCTTCTGGCCTTGTCAAGTGATTAATTCATGCCTGAAGGCAGCAGACCGGTTAATATCTAGTCTTGCTGTTCAAGTCACAAGCGGGACTGACAGCTCCATGAAGAAGGACTTGCTTTTCCCTTTGCCTAGACCTATATCCAAACTCTCCATCCTACCCACCTTACTGCAGAGGGACTGGTTCCCAAGGACCAAATTAGAAATCCACAGGCAGTCATTGCACCAAACAGACCAAGAAAGGATTTGCCTGAAGACAAGGATTCCCTTACAACAGACCCCAGTTTATCACTTCACCAACCCCTTTTCCTTTGAATTTCAGTAAGAAGGCATAGCATTTGCATTTCTGATTAACCAAAGCACATATAAATGGGAACACCCAAAACTGATGTTTTAAAAACAGTTAGCAAAGCCATCTGTGGACAGGATGGGGAAAGAGCACAGCAAAAAACAAGCAGGAGAGCTCAAGAAAAGAGAAAGCGCAGCCACCTGAGGAAGGGCAAGTACCTGTGGATCCTACTGCAGCAAGTGAACACAGAAGGCAGCAAACATTTACATTCACTTATCTGACATAAACCCAGCTCAGAAAGCTGTTCAGCTCACCGGTGCACAAGTTTTGGATTGGTTATTGTGATTTAAAACTGTGTTCCGCCAAGACAGAGATGCTGAGAAAGAAACCCATGCCTGAAAGAAGTAGGGAGCCTCTTTCCCATAAAGCTTGGAGAGAGTTTCCTTGGCCAAAAAAAAAAAAATACTGGCATGAAGAAAAGCAGGGCATGAGAAGGGATCCTGCATCTACTGCATGCTATTAAGATTCTTTTGCCCCTAAATCCTGTGTGACTGTTATTAGTGCCAGGATATATTTGCTATCACTTGTCTCTCCTGTTACCAGAGATATCTACCTCTGTGACTGTATAAATCCAGTTTAAATGCCTGGGTGAATCAGACTCCCCCCACTTCTGGGAATCTGTTACCTTCCCTTTCGATCTAGCAACTCCCATTCTGAAACCATTTGTTCCCTTCACCCAACAAATTCTTTTTGTTATTAAATTAGAGAGTCTCAAACTTTTTTAAACATTGGAGTTCAAAGCTGTGAAGAGAATGATCTTCTACAGAACTTGTTTTAGAACACAATACTAAGAAGTCCACCTGTGCATCTAGGGCCAAGCTTCTGTGTCAAAAGCTTTGAAAACATTTAGCAAGCTTCATATCTAAGAACTAGACCTGCAGATTCTCATTTTGTTTATTTACTTCCATGCATTAAAAAAAAAAAATCTGTATGACAGGAAGAAAAGCCAAGGAGGACTGGATTTAAACAGGAAAGCATCAGTAGTGATCAGCTAACCAGGGTGTTCAGTGCTATATACTGCAACTGTCAAATTACATTTGCTGTTTAAGAACAGCACAGGAAGCCCAAATTTTTAGAAGCTCTCCCTCCTCATTGACAAGTGCACATTCGCTCAGTGGCTGTAAAGAGCCAGTGTGGATACAGATCAACATACACCGAAATTTGAAAGACAGCAACTAATTCTTGCCCACCCCACTGCACAGACAGATGTAACCTAGCAAGGGTCCCATGAGTGCACATACCAAAGATCAGGCAGCAGCAAGTTAACAAACTTCAGCCAGCTGCTTATGATGGTAACGCTCATGATGGCTCTCAGAGAGAAGGAGCACAATGCCATAGCATTAGAGGCAAATACGGATTACTAACCTGTTCAGCAGCTGCCTGACTACCTGCAAGACTCCTCCCCACCCCTCCACTGAGGGCACCAGCCACACACCTGAATCTCCCTTCTCCTCCACTCCCCAGCCACTCTCATGACTCCTCTACCTCCCACCTCCCCAAAACCTGCAGACATCAAAGGCACCTGCCTTGAACACCTGAAGAGCAGGAGGGCCTGACAGTCAAGAAATGCAACTCTGTATCTTCCCCTTCCATGCACTCTGTATTTTTTCCCCCTATCCCTTTGAAAAAGGTGGCAGAGATAAATGGAGAACAAAGAAACAAGAAAAAGCCACAGCTTTGGCCCACACCCTGCCTATTACTTAAGGGGGAAGGAACTCTTCCGAAAGAGGAGAAAAAAAATGTGCTCAGACACAATGGCTCAAAAGGCCAGGCAGCAAGCCGGGCCACTTTGTACTGCTAACAAGGGAAACCTAATTACAGGAAGAGGGCAAAGAGGGACAGATAAAAGGGATACAAAATTTCAACATCTGTTGCCATAAAGGGATAAGAAGTGGGGAAACGCAAAGTGTCAGTTTGGTGTCAGTGACGGCGTAAAGCCACTTTCAAAGGGCTCAGGAGAGGGAGAAAAACTGAACGAGAAATTAGAGGGTTCTTTTTTTAAAAAAAAAGTACAACTAAAAAAAACCACCAAAAAACAAAACCCACCCTGCCAAAAACGCTTTCAAAAGCGGGGAGGAGATGGACAAAGACTGGATATTTAAAAGGCAGAGGATCTGGGCTGGCTTGCAGGGCACAGCTAACTTCGGCTCAGTTTTCACAACAGCTCTTGTGCCCTGCATCTGTCATGTTGTGTCACAGGAAAGGACAACGCAGGACTTGTGTATTGAAAGTGTTTACAGCATGAGGACTACCAGAGCAGACAGAACCCCAGACCATTTCAAACATCGAGGTTGGCAGAATAGCTGCAAGAGTTGCTGCAAAGGAGTAGACTAACTTAAGGAGAACCATCCTTGAGGCAGCAGCATTTATCACCTAGAGACATTCAGACCACCATGATAGGCCGGGGAGCAGCAGTTCTCTGCAGGCAAATGACAAACGCTGGCCTTGGAGCTGTTCCCAGTGGTGTGCCACCCTCATCTCCCAAGGAGTTTAAACTGCCAAAGGAATAAGATGTGGGAAGAGAGAAACAGGAACCAGATCTGAAAAAAGATTCCTTTTCTCTTGCTTGCCATTAACTGGCTGTTCTGCTGAGACACACGCTCTAGCACTGGCAGATGAGACAGGATGGTCTGAGCAGAGAAAGGCAGAAGGGAGCAGAGGTACCTCACCTGCAAGAAGGGGCAGCTGCCATCACATCCCTCACTGGCACAGAGGAGTAAGGGGACTTGCAAGAGGCCAAGGAGTCAGTAAGGCCTGACACTTGATTCAAGGACACAGGTTAGTATCCATACATTGGCCCATACTGTTAATTGTTCTTCTTTCCTGTGCAGACCTCTAATCACCCAAGTCATTCACAGCCACCCTCCACACAAGCACCTAGATCCTGAGTGGCAATAAGTGCACAGCAACTTCTCCACATCTAAAAGCAATCAGATGGCACAATGTAGCATCTGTGGAATGAGATCTGTCCTTCAGAGCTGCAGCTAGCCAGCTTCAAAAGCATAAGAAAAAAAAAAGTCTTCCTTCATTACAGGAGAAAGGGCCAGGTGTAGCAGCAGCTGGAATTTCAGCCATCAGAGACAGTGTCTTGGCATTACGCGGTCATTCCCCCGTTTTAGACTCCCCTTGACAATTGCTTGTTGCTGCCTGTTGTGGCTTTGATCCAACACCATCATCTCAGTAGAGTCAGAAATGAAAGACAGTTGTGGGGGTGGGATGCAGCAAGAGGCGTTTCCTTTTCCACTAAAAATTTCCTCGCTGCCAAACTAAACCAAGCCCTTTTCAAAGCCCAGAACATATTTTCACATGAAAACATTATCCCCTTCCATTCTGGGATCAGAATGGCTGCCCCAGGGTTGGGGAACAGCGAAGGTCATAAATACGAAAACATACCATGACCAACAGCTACAAGCACCAACCAAGGACTTATCTGGCCTGGAACTAAGAAGATCAGCACACAAAAGGTTATTTAAGCTTTAAATCCTTTTGTAGCATGTTCCAGCTCTCAGCTGTTCAGGAAAAAGACCACCTACCCCAAGGGAAAAGAATGCCACAGAAACTGCTGCAGTGTTACTTACACACACCTACAAGTAGAAAAAAATCCAGCTAACTGAACTAACTGTTCTCTGACAGCACTGAACATCTAAGCGGTACTAAGGATCCTGTAGGATCCTAAGGATCCAGTTTTAAAGAAAATGTCTTAAGCATCACTGTATCCTGCCTCATTTTTTTTGCAGAGAGGTTGCCTGGATTCTGCTCTTAGAGAGAATTTGTCATGACAAGCCTCTGTAGGTCAGGCTCTGGCCCTCTGTGGCCACAAGAAGGGGTAAACAGCAAATTTGGGGGCCTGGCTGTGTCTGCCAGATGTTATCAGGACATATCGGGCACAGAAGGAGCTTTTCAGTCCTTGGTGGCCCTAAGATTTTTAGTTTCTATGCCACACTCCCACTTCTGGAGTCTGACCATGGAGACATCACATCAAGCTTCACATGCTAGTTTCCTGGCTATGCTCCCTACTCAGTCTCCTGCCCTGCACGTGCTGACGAGACTCCCAGCTCACACACAGGTTCCTGGAGAGGAGAAGAACCAGTGGCATGGTGCATTCCT